>NW_020539725.1:39701189-39795567 GCF_003426905.1 Ctenocephalides felis | reverse complement strand
AAAATTTCTATCAAAACGTCGTACATGCAAAATGATGCAGATTTTAAATTATACTTTTAAACTCAAGAAATAAATATGGAGGTGAATCCTTTAAGTATAATTTTAGTAAAATCTGATAGCAAAGGCGACAGGCTCTTGTTTCGATATCCTTATGTGGCTGATATACAAAATGTATCAAGCGCACAAAATAAAAGAAGGAATCCTTATTCTATGATTATTGTCGAGGATCTACTGCAAAATCCTGTACCTCAGACTTCAAATATAAATAAAGGTTTGAAAACTTTAACTTGTTCACATTTCACTTTGTTCTTTTAAAAACATTTTACAATGGAGAATTTCTTGTTCAAATATAGTTTAGCAGTTATTACAAATTACCATTGATTTAGTAAAAAGATATACATATACATTCGATATTGGAATTTGTGTTAATTCTATATATTTTTACTCTGAATCATATTTATATAATAATTAATCTTATCTTTATTTCAGGACAGTTGACAGGTTTTGCTGATGAAGTTTTATCAACTTTATTTGCCGTTAAACCAGAATTGTGCAATAAAAAGTTTGAATTAAAAGTTAATGATGTACGGTTTGTTGGGCACCCAACATTGCTCCAGTCGAAAGGAGCGAGAGAAGACTGTGCATCACATATACTTGTGAATATTGTATTTGCACTGCATGCACAGGCTAGCCATTCAATCGGTAAGAAAAGTGTTATATTTAATTAAATATTATTTTAGATTATATTTTGTTTTATGTCTTTAAGTATCATTATCTAATATAATATGTATCAAAATTCTATTTTCAGAGATTATTAATATTTACTAAATTAATGATTGTGATAAGATTGCAGTTTTAAAGATTATTTAATTATAATATTTTTTATTACTATGCTCATGAGTTATTATATTTTGTAGTGAAATGTTATTATGATTTAAGTAAACGTTTGGGAACTGCAATTAAGCATGAAGAGCAAAGAGTTGCATATCTGTCTGAGGAAACTAAGATTATGGTATGATATTTTTCATATATTATTTTTTACTTCAGATTGTATGTAATAAAATTAATTATTGCTGTACTTATTTTTAAAATTATGTTGTTTGCTATTGTAAATCATTTGGATAATAAATAATTTAAATTGTTTTAACAATTATCTTGAAAATGCATTTAAAAATTATATTTGAAGCACATACCTTGTTTATAAATATAATTCACCGATGTGTTTGCAATGCATAGTGTTGAATTTTTATTATTATTGTTTATTGTTTTAATTTATAATTTTAGATTGCGGCCCATGATGAGCTTGCTGCCAATATTGATACAACATTATCTTCTTCTCCCTTTGATCTTATATTGAAACGATCAACTTTAGCACAATCTCTAAAAACAACATTTGATGATGTGAGCAATACAGGACTAGTCAATTTGCAAATTAATCGATATTTAACAGTTAATTTTTGTTTGCCACAAAAAGCACATCAATTTCATAAACCAGGAATAATTGTGGAACCAGAGTCAATAGAGAAATGTTTGAAATCATTGAGACCTTATCATGGAATGTTACTTTTGGTAAGAAGAGAATATCACTTTATACATATTTTAGATATTTTTGCTAAATTAGTTACAACTATGACACTTTAATGTTTTATGTATCAAATACCTATTTGTGACATATTTTATTAATATTTCATTTTATTTTATTTATTAAATATTTCATCTTATTTAGGTAGACCATATAGAGTTAATGGATTGTGTAGGACAAGAGAACACAAATGCTCTTATCAAAATGATTCAAATGTATAGTCCCCTGAAAAGTCTTCAAGCATTGGCTGCTGATACAGAAATGCCTTTACAACAGGTATTTAATATATAATGAAGCTTTTTAATTTTTAAAAACTCAGCAATTTCAAGTACTTTGCAGATTTAAGGCTGTTATAAAATAAATAAGTTTAACTATTGTTAAATATAGTTTACGATTCTTTAGAAGTATATGGGAAATATTTTTTATGTGAATATTTATTAACCAATATCAAAATCTATTAAATGATATTTGAATCTTCAATATTGATGCAAAACATTCTTAAGAAAATTTGTGATAATTAAGATTAATGTTTAATTATTTTATGATTTATTTTTCTTTTTGTTTTAGGTTTATCAACTAGTAGGGCATATGGTATACTGGGCTAAGGCTACTATTATTTATCCTCTGTGCGAAAATAATGTTTATGTTATAGCCTCAGATGCGCCGTTATATATAAACTCACCTTTGGTTGAAAAATTTTCAGAACAGTTTCCCGGAACATGTTTATTGGAGGTTTGAAGAGTTTATATTAAATATTAGTTGATATTAATATGCCATTAAATCATATTTACAATCAATTAAAAAAGATTAATTGACACATGTATACAGTGTTAACTGGAAAAAATTTTGAATTTCAGGTAATAAGTGAGTTTTCTTTAGGAACATGTGTAGCACACAAATTGAGCCCATTACAGCATCCTTCTCAACATTCTCAATTTGTACAAATGTTGGTGTGGATGTTGCAACATCATCTATTAGTTCAGCTTCACACTATATACAATTCATGGTCCCACAAATAGGTAAGTTAATGCCATACACATATATGTTAAATTATAAAAAATGACTTTCTAATAATAAAAAATCTTTATTTCTAATTATTTTTTGTTTGCACATTATTCGGGGTTTACCATTTTTAAATTTACTATTTATATTAATTTTAAATGCTGAAAATTTTTCCTTAGGACCAGAAGATATTAGTCCAGTGGTTAATGGCCGAGAAACTACTCCTGAAGAACAGTAAATATGTGTTCATGCTTATAAGTTTATTGATTTTATTACATAGTTTTATCTTTTTTTATTCAATGCATATTGAAATAATTCCAGCATTATTGGTTCAGTAATGAGTGCTTCTAGCCTGCCAGTGCCTGTACCCACAAACAACAAAAATTTAACAAATGGTGCAGTTCATTTCAATGGCGACCCAATGTTTAATTCTCATGGATCTGATTTAGCCTTATCTTCTAGGTGAGTATTAAATATATAATGCAATCACTACTAACATGTGACCTTATTGAAATTATTTTTAGGTCTCACTCACATTCACATTCCAATTTATCAGATGATCTAACAGCTTTACCTAGTTATAGCCACAAATCATCAGCAAGGTATTTTGCTAAGTTAATCAAATTGAATTTTATTTGATTAAAATTATCTACAACTAATGTAAATGCAAATTTTGCGTTTTCACATATTTTTCTCAATTATTTATTCTTGAAATTAAATTCTTATAGAAACAGATGATTCTTTTTATAATTTTATGTTATTGATGTTTGAAAATTTAAATTAATTGTTTCATTAATATTTTAGTATACCACCTTCCACATCTTTTGCGAGTACAGAGAATGAGATAAGCTTTGTATCAGTGGATGAGAAAAATGACGATTTGTTTATGGAATTTACTGATTCTGAAAGAGAATACATCATGAAGATTCCAGCTTCTTCAAATCATCAAGATCTGGCATTACTGGCAAGGCTTCGGAAAAAAGGTTTACTAATATATCATTATTACAATGTGAATGATGTCTATGACCTTTTAATATAAAAAATTGCTGGGAAAGTTGAAGAAACCATTACATTATTCATTATTCATATTATTGAATTAACTTTATTGCCACTATTGTTTATATTTTATATTTTCTTGGAATAATAGGACATAAATATCAACATTTTCTTAAATTATTTTGTTTAAATTTTAGGTTACTTTCAAGGAGAGCATCATTTAGAAGAAATAATGTATAATGAAAATCTTCAAAGATCACAAATTTTGCAACTTCTTGATAAATTTCGAGATGTGTTGAT
This sequence comes from Ctenocephalides felis, assembly GCF_003426905.1. Lineage (NCBI taxonomy): Eukaryota > Metazoa > Arthropoda > Insecta > Siphonaptera > Pulicidae > Ctenocephalides > Ctenocephalides felis. Next base: position 39,791,687 of record NW_020539725.1, on the reverse strand, counting down.
TACTTTCCGAACTGAAGATCCAGTGATTTCAATTTTATACTCTCAGGAATAGATAAATTTTCTGGATACTATGACATTGAAAAAGTTAGTTTGGCTTATTTTTAGTAAGTACATTTTAATAAGATAGAATACAGGATTTTTGCTTGTTTCTTGATATGAAGTCAGATAAATATTTTTATATTTATTTTTGGTTTTGAGAGATCTATTTATTAAAATTATTTTTATTTATTACACATTAAGGCTATTTTAAAAATTATCTCAGGAAAATTAACCTATTTTGTATAAATGTGACGATCTATCATATTCTTAATTTTTAAGCATATTGAGAAATTATCATCGCGGTGATTTAAAACTTATATCTTTCAATCTGAAATTCTGCGTTTAGCGTTTATCAGAATTATACAATTACTTCCTCAATATTTTTTTATATCTATTACTTATTAGAGATCTTTTTAAACATCTTTAGTGGATTTCTTAAAAATTACATAGTGCTTATTCCTTTATTTGATTTCTGAGCATTTTGAACGCCAAAATTAATAATTTTGGTATGCTTATATTAAAACACCATAAATTAATATTCAGTTTTAATAAGTTGAGAAAACTGGATACATCCCTTCAATACAAATTGGATCTATTATCAGTTATTAAAATTATACTTAGATTTAAAATATATTGTGAAGTTTTGAAATTTTGCAATTGAAAATTACCAAATATTCGTGATAAAATGATATTTTTTCAAAAAATATAATAAGAATTAAATGAAGAACATGAAGAATATTATAAGTTATTGTATTACATAACATGATCTTCAGACTTTTATTAAAAAGATTTTAAATAATAAACTATAATGCATTACTAATATCATAAATTAGACGTTTAATGTATACGCACAAACATGTGCGTAATATAAGTAAATTTTAAATTTTTTTTATCAGACTTTATCGTTTTCGGTGAGGCCCTTTCTCTTCATTAATTAAGTAAATATCTTCTGTATATCTCCTTGTTCAGACTACTGAATCATGACACTTATTTAGCCCCAAAACACCCAGAATATATATTTTTTTAATATTTATTAGTTTTTATTTTCGACGCATGGGCTACTACTAAATTTAAAAAATGTGCTTTGTTTTTGAACAAACTATATAATTATATAAAACTTGCCGTTTGTTTTAGTTTAATTTACTATTATTTAGTGATAAAAGTATGTCTGTGATGTATGAGGTATATTTTTACTGCAAATAAGCAATAGCATATTAATTTATTCGAATTTAAGTGAAATAACCATTTTTGATTAATGTAAAAATGAATTGTGATTTAGATGCTGCCATTTGAGCAATTATTGATTGAATTAATCTAATCCTGATATCTAGTAGTTATAAAATCAATTGGAAAGCACGATATTATTATCGAATACGCTGTTATGCTTTTGTATATTTTTATATATTACAATAAAGCCATTTAGAAACTAATTTGTTTTCCTGAAATTTGATCATTGTTTACATCGGTTTAGTTATTTGGTATGTGTAGTGTTGAATAATACTAGTGTTCGATAAGTGACTATTTTGATGTGCTAATTATTTAACTTTGATGGTAAAACTAAAAAAACACTTCTCTATCACGAGATTAATTTGATTCAATTGAATGTTTGTGATTGATATGCGACATTATTGCTGCCTTATGGTTAAGTAAATATACTTTCGGAATTTCCTTGCAACCAGTCCGATATCATCAATTTCGTAGATTCGAATTAATAACTACAATAATTTTATATAAATGTCACGTCTCTTCGAATGAGTCGCAAACGAATCATATTCTTATATTTTTTATATAATAAAACAAATAATATGCTTATATTTTTTATGAAGGAATTTATTTTTAACATCTGTAAATATTATACAAGTTGCAGATTTATATATGTGTGTATTATATATATATATATATATATATATATATATAAATAAATCAAAAATACATATTTTTAATTAAGTATACATCACATATTGAATTTTCAGCGACAAAATGTATATAAGAATAATGTCGATTGAATGAATTTTGCTAACGTTATAATATACAATTAATAACTATATTTTTGTTTGGTAAAATTTTTCATTCGTAAGGTACCAAAAACTAGCGTAAAATTATTTTACGTTTAAAAATTGCATTTTAGGGCAGGTTTATATATTAAGAATATTTTAATATTGTGCAATATAATAGCTTACAGTTACATTTGTACAGGTACATGAGTGATTTTAGTTTAACTCAACTATCTTATAAGTTTAATATATATACAAATAAAATAAAATTATTTTTATTTGAAATTACATTTCAATATTTTGTAATTTGTTCGCGTATTTTGATATTTGATTGAACTATTTATTGTTATAAAATAATATTTATTTAACATACTAAATTGTTGAATATTTTGCATTGCTATCTAATTTTCTGAATACAACAATTGCATTCACTTAGCTATAGCTACTTGTTTCATGAAACCGGTAATGATTTTGCAAAATACCTATAATTTACTACTTTTAATTATAAAAATTCGGCATTGGCACTCATATATTTACTTAAGCTATATTCATTATATATGTTTTTGATGTCTAGTATTTTATAAACGTAAATTAATATACGTTTAGTATCTAAGTCATATGCATGCTTCCTTACTCTTATTATTTGCAATTTCCTATAGTTATTTGTATTCTTGTTTTTGTAATTTGCAAATGTTTCGACGTTGGAACGCTCAAATACAAATAACGTATTAATAATTTCACCAGAATTAAAAAATCAGTAAAAATATACAAGAATCGATTTGCCTAGGCCTCTTTCATACTATGGGTTAAAGTTCCAAATTTCGAATTCAAATATAATTTGAAGCGCTTAGAATCAAGTTGTCATTAAACATATATATACATATATTTAAAATTGATTTACTGGTTTGCAGATGTTTCCAACTGATTATTTGAAACAACAAATACCAATTTTTTTTATTATCAGCTTTGATACTTGTGCCTCGTATTTTAGTAGTAACAATTTTTACACTTTGTTTTCTATAAGTTTACCTAAAGACATTTCACTTAAATTTTTATGCGAATATCAAAGGCTGGTTTCCATATTAATAATTCTCCTGGGGACCCCTAACGATGCTCTTCGTGGAGCAGAAGGGCCAGAATTAAGAAAGAGACCCTCACGTGTTGTGGCGGAGCGCGCCAACGCTCTTAGTCGTGGAAATAAAAGCGCTTCTTCGTAACTTGGTGGCGGTACTTCTGGCACCATTACCGATTCTAAAAAATACACAAATTATAAAAACTTTCAACACATTCATAAATTATTATGGACACGAAGTACCATATATTATTTTTTTTTAAATTAACGGACAGGTGTATAGAATTGTATTGGAGAGCAAAGAATAGAATTGTTATATATGATAATGTTTAATAAAAATGAATGATAAGATTTAATAAAAAAAAGCCTTGAAAAGTGCTTCTGAAGTTAAGTAGAACGGGTGCCCTATGATAGATGATATTCTTAAAATTTGAAGCAAATGAAGGAAAATATATTGAACATATCAACAGCGTTTTTCATATATGGTGATAACAAGTAATTTGCGGGTGTATATAAATGAGCATCATAAAGTTATACTAGTGGGGTGTATGGCATCGTGCCTTAAGGCAAATAGCTGGAACTTTCCGTATCGTAACAAAATGTTCGAGGAATATTGAATGTTTTTAAATAGATTATTATAAATATTGTAACATTGTCTAATATTTATAAGAATTATATAAACTGAATCGCAAAGTTGAAATTATTTGTTCAAAGTATATTAGATCTTTAGTCAAAATTAAAAATAAAATCTGAATTATTTTCGATATACAAAAAAAGTTTTTTGAAAAAAAAATTGAACAAAAAAATTTTGAAACATTTTTTTCCAAAATCAATTATTTTGTTAAAACAAGCAGAAAGTTTTTTGAATCATTTAAATCGGACGCTTGGTTCTCTCAAAAACTGCCATTTTTTGCACATTTAGCTCTGTATCTCCGAAATGGCTGGGCCTGCCTTTGTCAAAAACTAATAAATACTTCTCCCAATTATTACTAATTGAATGTTTTTTAGATCATTCAAATCGGATCCGTTCTCTCAAGAACTCGATTTTTATTTTCTGCACTTTTTGCTCTTTATCTTTCAATTTCGATTTTTGGACGATTACAATAACTTACCCTACGGGTTGTTAAAAAAGAACTATTTGTTTAAATTCCTATACTAGAATACCCCGTAAGATTCATATACCACAAAAAAATAAATCGAAAAAAACAATCGTGCAAAATTAAAATCGCATAAAACCATTTAATAAAATCACACAAATACTGATATTATATATATTATTATTAACTTTCCGTAGGGTAAGTTATAGTAATCGCAAAAAAAACGAAAATGAAAATTTTTGCATATCTTTATGTTTCAAAATACGAGAAGTTCCAGAAATTTGCTTAAAGCACGATGCCATGCACTACTAGTGGATTGTATTGATCGTATTGATTGAATAAGAAAGGATCGCTACAAAGGCGATCACGTGTGTTACGAATAGAATTTTCAAATTACAGAAATTTCGAGACCAAGGTAGACTCATCTTCAGTGTAATTTTAAAACAGTAAAAATTATATATTGACACATTATTCAATATTTTAATATAAATTATATTTAATTTTTAAAACAAAAGCACCAACATTCTCTTACAATGCAACACAGTACACCATTACCAGTATTTCATATTTAATTCATATTTAGCAGTAACTTCATATTTAACATTTAATATTCGTTCCACTCATATCACAAAATTCTATTAATATTATATATATATATATATATATATATATATAACCAAAATACTTTTAATTTTATTTTATAATTATATATAAAAACGCACAAATTAATGAGACGCAAATACAAATAAAAACAAAGTAATACAAATAATACTTCACAATGAAATCAAATATATAAATCAAACAGAACTATAAAAACTATAAAATAATCTCGATAATCTCGCCACGAAGGTTTAATTGTGACCAGTGGCGTCGGAACCGTGTGGGCTGTGTGGGCTTGAGCCTACCCATGAATTTTGATGGGTGATCAATCCCAAAAAATGATATGCCCTAGTATGTGTTTCTAAAAAAAACGAAGCCACTGTCTGTGTATCGAAAAAAAAAACAAGCCCACACATCAAAAATTTGCTTCCGACGCTACTGATTGTGACTGAGGTACAAACTTTTCGTATTGCACCCTCTATGGTTCTGAACCCGAAACTATTCAATTAGATAACAATTTTTGAATTTTAGTATCATCTGGTAACAAATCATAGTTTTGTCCCTTTCTGACCCCAATATAAGAGGTGTGTAATTTCCCACAAAAATCATTCTGGATTTGGAACTCGCTTGGTGCACACTACGGTGGTTGGTAAGTCTTATAAAAATAATACGTATTATGTATTATTTCTTTGTGCATTTAGTTTCAAATACGTGTCATGGAATTTGAGTTTTGATTGATTCGATTTGACTTGATTCGATTGACTGTAAGAATGTAAATAAATTGAAGTAAATATTCGCCTCTTCTATATTAAACGATTTACGTTACATTTGAATTAGATTCAATATATTTTTGTTAAAAAGTCGCTTTAGTGTTTATTGTTGTGAAAATATTTAATTTTAGCCTTTGAGTTAACATAAATAATTTAATGCAACCGTGATTTATTTACCATTTAATGATCGTACGGTTTAGAATACATACAATAGTATTCCGTCAACATAAAATTTTAATATAAATCTTATGTTTCAAATATTTACAATTGACTACATTTGTTTTGTTTATTTTCTAATGTTTTTGTTTCAGATTTCATACAGTGTTTTGCGCAGTGGCGGATTGATTTGGGGATTTATTGTGCATCAATTTTGTTATTCAATCACATTTACAATTTTTATTTTATATATATTTTTTTAATTATAATTTTGAGTTATTTGCATCCACATTTTAATTTTTTTTTGTTCGTGCGAGGTTTTGTTCGTAATTTTAATATCGTTTAAAACGATTTCCGCCCTTAAATGTGTTCCTGTCGCCTACCCCCCACGGCAGGTTCTAGTAATTCGTGTTTCGTTAATAAATTAATTAGATATATTAATTTTTTCATTCGGTGTATGGATCCTTGCGATGTTTTTCCCAGAATCATCGCAACCCCATACACTTTAATTTATAATTAGAATTATATGTACGTATAATGTACAATGTTTAATTTTTTGGAATTATTTTATTAGTAGCATGGATGTAAATAACTCGTCTAAAAATCTAAAAACTTTGTTAAATAAATTACTTGTTTTTATTTTGACTGATTTTTCTGCTGTAATGCAATGGACATTTTTTAATTAAATAAATTTAAATTTTTTGTGATTGCACAATAAGTCTCCTAAACGGAGAAATGTTGAAGACGTATTATTTGAAGTTAAAAAAAAAGGTATGATGATACAAAACCCTAAATTATGTAAAAAAATAACAAAATTAACATTTATTTTAGTGTAAATGGGCCTAAACTAAAGATACCAGGAGGTTGAATACTACAACAACGAAGATGAGAAGATGCGTACCGATATGATGTACCAGAGCACTGGAATGATTACGAGCAGGCAGTATTTATAATTCATCATCTATTACATGTTCTCAAGTCACTTTTCATTTCAGGGTTGCAGAGTTAATTTCTCACCGCGACGGCAAGTACCAGGACTGCCAGATGAACGCCAGGATTAAAAAGGTTGGAGGTACCCTTTTTGGGGTGCAACGACTACTATTTGGTACATTTTAGCATTGCATTTGCCAATGTAAAGGGTTTAACTAAGCGCCCCAAAATGACTTTTAATAAAAACCGGTATCTATAGAGTACCCTTAACCCTTTCAGTTCACTTCAATATGGATATGTACAGGTTTTCTCGTATTCATAAGTTAATATTAAGTAATTAGACCTTAGTTAGATATAACTATATAATTATTTTATTATTGTTACCGGGGCCCCGTTTGAATGTTCGTCCCTATTTTTAGGGGCACTTGTGTTTTTTTTTTCAACTCATTTCAGATATATTTCCAAGAAAATTGCTTACCAATCATATAGGTACTACCAAAAAACCTCTACCGAATAGAAAGATATGTGCAAGTGAGTACCAAGAACTACTTCCACAACCCATAGGAGAAAATTGGTCAGACAAATTGATGTACCAATACACTAAAATTGTTGGCATACTGCTAAGTAATATGTATAAATTTTTTTCTTGATATTTTTTAAACCACTTTTTATTTCAGGGTTACAGCATTAATTTCTTTTCGCACCACAAAGCACCAGGACTTCCAAATAACTGCCAGGAGGATATGCATATGTAGAGGTTTTTATCATATTATTGTTAATTAGACCTTAGTTATAACTATATATTCTTTTATTATTATAACCGGGGCACCGTTTTTAAGTTCGTCCCTATTAGGAGCATTTGTCTTTTTTTCTCATTTCAGATGTCTTTCCAAGAAGACATTGAATTGTATGTCTTACCAAAATATACACGGACTACCAAAAGACCACTACCGAATTAAATGATATGTGCAAGTGGGTACCAAGAATTACTTCTAGAATCCATAACGTATAGATGTAATGAAATTCTATGTTTACCTCTTTTTAGGTCTTACACGAAATTTGCCAGAAAATGATATACTCCAAACCAACTAGCACCACTGCACGCCTACAACTGAATTGGAAGATATGACATAATCGAAAGGAAAATTAACTGTGAGATAAGACTTTCTATTATTATTGTATAGTTAGTTATATTATATTATTGTATTATAGAAGTATTTAGTTAATGTCAGCTTAAGGGGCGTTTTGAAATTAAAATCTTCGGTCGTACATTTTTTGGGGTTGTTTGCGTGCTTTTATTCTGAGCTCAAAAGGGTGGCGTCATGAAAGAACCTTTCTTATATTTTTCGCGCTTTTCTTTACATCAATTAATTAATAATTACAAATCACAAAATGATTTGTCCTTAAGCTTCATAGGCTGGGAACCTATGAAGTTTTTTCCCAAGTGTTTACATGGTGGATCTGGGGGGTACATCATGTAAATGCTTTTTTTTTATTAATTTACAATCACCGCTAAAATACTAAAGTACACATTTTATATTGATTTTTTTTTTCTTTACGACGAGAGGTTCTTTCATTTTGAAAAACCGAACTTTTTGGGTACATTAGGTAATTTTGCGGGGGTTCTTTTCGCGTTATATTCGGGTCAGTTAGGTATAATTAGTTTGTAAGTTAGTTTAAGTGGATTAGGGCTGCACAAATCGATACTTAGTAGTATTTACACTATATCCATTTCCATCTGAAATGTTAGAAACGTAAATATGAATAGAAGTATCTATTTCTGTGGCGACACCACATTAAAAAAAACGCGCCGGGCAACTTCACCTCATGGGTGGTGTGGAAGCAAGTTGCATCCTAATTAAGTACATATAATTATCAAAATTAAAATATTTAGATAATTATGTTAATTAATATACATAAATGTATCAATATATGCGTACACATCACTGATAATTACAAAGTGATATCGAAATATTTAAAAATAAAAATTTTCAAAATAATCTTTGCTTTTTAATATGTGGTTAATGTTATTTTTCAATTTTTTCAGAACTTCATGAAGAATTATTAGATGCTTTCAGAAAGAATATTATCAATAATTATTAATTTTGAATTAGTTGAAAAAATACTATGAATACTGCAATGCAAAGAGGTGTTGTATAGTTTTTGATAACATATATTTTATCAAAAATCATACATTTCTTCGCATTGTAGTAACTATAGTATTTTTTTCAACATCTAATTCAAAATCAATAACTATTATCCTTTTTAAAAGCATCTAATAATTATAATACTTTTGAAAAAAAAGCCTGAGTGTGAAAGATAATTCATTACTTAATTAATATATTTGCTTGCTATTTTTAAAGCCAGCCCAATAAATAAAACTAATGGGGCGCATGGCATCGTGCCTTAAGGCAAATTGTTGGAACTTCCCGTACCGTAACAAAATGTTCGAGGAATTTTAAACGTTTTCAAATACATTATTACAAATACTGTAACTTTCATTATTATTGCTATCTTGTTATATCTGAGCAAATCAAATGTAACTCATAAATCAATTTATCTCCAGAACATTAACAATCGTCATTTCATTTCGAATTCAAATTCAAAAAAATAGTTGCCTACACAAAATTGAAAAAGTGATCCATTACATAAACAGTCTAAACGCACTTGGGTAAACATTTGTACCAGAATGGCGCTCAGACTGTGCTTAGTCTGGGTAATTTTTTGAATTTTTAATCCAAAATTACAAAAATATAAAATAAAAAAAGATGTAATAATTTTTTATCCTCAAAAGCAATTTTGTCAATACAAGCAGAAAGTTTTTTAGATCATTCAAATCGGACGCTTAGTTCACTCAAAAACTGCCATTTTTTGCACATTTAGCTCTGTATCTTCGAAATGGCGGGACCTGTCTTTGCCAAAAACCAATCACCACTTCTCCCAATCATTACAAATTGAATGTTTTTTAGATCATTCAAATCCGATACTCCGTTGTCTCAAAAACTCGATTTGCATTTTCAGCACTCTTTGCTACGTATCTCCGTAACGGCTGGACCTGCCTTTGCCAAAAACTAATTAGCACATCTCTCTATCAATAGGGATCGAATGTTTTTTAAACCATTCAAATCGGTTGATCCGTGCGCCCGAAAACGTGGACGAAAAAATGCGGACATACAAAACACACACCTTCCATTTTTTCTGAGGTATGCCAAAATGTTCAGAAACCTTCAAAACGTCGAGAAATGCAAAAATTTTCATTTTCGATTTTTGGCCCATTATTATAACTACCCTACGGGAAGTTAATTATGAAAGTATATACGAGTATACATCGAAACATTTTATAATGTGAAGATGAACCAAGTAAGGGAGACATTTGGTCCATTGAATTTAAACGTTTTGTCGACTTTCCATATATTTATTCCTAAACATCAATGAGTTATATGAGCTGTTGTTTATTATATCTACTTCTTAAAGGGTAAAAATAGGTTGGTGTTTTGAATGTTGATGCATAAATTTTGAGGATTTTTTAATTAATTATCTTTATATTATATTATCTTACCTGCCCCTCCGAAAGGATCATCAGGACAGTGTTGAAGCAGAGGACTGGCATAATACAGTACCGAGCCACTGAAAAATCAATGATAAATTTATTTTAAGATTGAACTGATATCATTTTAGTTACATTATTGATGTGCTGTACCCGTGATGTACTGGTCTAACGTGTGCGATTCCATTCCAAGATCTTCTATTTTGATTTTTCACCCTAGATATACTATTATTGTTTCTAGTGCGAAGACTATAGTTTGACCAACTGCTCTGAACTGATTCGTCAGGAGCCTGACAAATATTATTTTCTATTTAATTATAATATGTATTCAGAATAAATTACAGAAAGTAACTCATTTGTTCTACTAACAGTTTGGAGTTGAGATATGCATTTATTAGGAACTCTGAAATATTTCAACAGAATAACGTAACGTTTACCTCATTCGTTTTTCTTCTAGTATTGATAATAGAACTCATAATTGCTATCCCTCTTCTACTCTCTGAACTATTTCTTCTAGAAGATTCTAAACGATTTACGACATCACCATTCGGTGTCATCAGTAATGCTTCGGAATAAGAAGGCACCAGAGCACAATTTTCGTAAATTTGTAAACTATCAGTAGTATTACTATAAGTTATTGGATTCAGATTAGGCGGTGGTCTTCTTACTTGGTACTCATCTTGTGGGGGAAAGGAAGTATTATCTGAAAAAAAAATTAAAACAATATCGATATTTAAATTGTAAACTTTAAAATTTGAATGTTGATAATATTTGTTTGTGTACTGTTTTATGTTGTGCTAGAAATAGTTGATATTTTTGGACTTTTGAATTTGGTCACCATTTATTTAATTTTCTTTACCACTTCATACATTTTATTGCTGACAAATAAATATAAGAATGGTAGAATAAAAAAAATTATAAATAATGCCAATTACTTTGCTGAATCCTTTCAATAGGTGGAACAATAGCATGGAGGCCGCTGGCCAACAAAATCGCATCGTTCGGACTTGTTTGGGAGGGTGTAGCCTCGTAATATGGTTCTTCGTTAACAATTTGCAATGTTGATCCACTAATAAGGCTGTCGTTACTTGCTCTGTGCGTTGGTTCTGCTTCAGTAATAAAATATTTAATTATGAAATATACATTAATATAAATATTTAATGAATAAAGTAATCAATATACGAACGGGAGAATATCGATGAATATTATAATTTTAATAAATATGAAAAAAACATTCTATTGATAACTGATGCCTTGAACAATCTTCACACAAAACTAATTCCGAATTAGAAATAGAGTATATCAATATAATTATTGAACTAAGAATAAGAAATAAGAATTGAACAAAGAGTTCGATCCATATTTGTTGTTTTTGATTGGATTATGACTCATTCTTAAACAATATATGTGCATTTAATTATTTATTTTTGACCAAGGTTCATAATAATATAATAAGTGCATTATTTGTTCCAGGTCTATCTCACCTGCTTCTTCAGAATTATTAGTGCCTATGACATAATTGGTTCCGAAAACTTTGGTCACATCGTATCGAACTCTGGAGGTCCGGCATTCGACTAGAATTCTCAAAGGCCAAGAGAGGAGCAGAAATGATAAAATCCAATAAGCTGGTGTCGTGCAATACCTGTAAGTAATAATTTTTATAGTTTTTAATAAATATCTGATTTTGCATGCAATGATTTGTACTGGGACAAGTTTTAAACAGATCCTATTTATGAACTTCTATATATTTTATGATTACCATGGCGATTTTTTCGAATCTCTTCTTGCGACCAAATGTTCCCTGAATGCCAATCCGGCGCCAGCCAAGTCTAAACCCTCGCGCATTTCCATGTAGTCATCAAAATGCGAATGCTCTGAGAAAAATCGAGATCTTTGTTCTTCAAATTCTGGGAAAAGATCAATATTTATTCAAGAAATATGTTTTTTAATGATTTATATATTATCGATAACTAATGGCAATGCAATTTCTTGGCATTAGTTTAAAGCACACAGTTTTTTTCACAATATTTTATTTTCATTATCAACATCACTTTTCTTTCTAATGAGCGAATTTTTAATACCGGATTTGAAAATCAACAGAGTTTTGAGAAAATTATGTAAGATTGGATAAAAACATTTTGGATAAAACTGCCTCTAAATAGCAATTTCAACGGTGGCGGATCATTGTTGAGAAGATTGTTTGACAATCCTTTCATGTAAAAATATTATTATCATTAAAATTATGCTTATCAAAACGAGATTTTACCTGAAGCTGCTTCAATGTTTGAAAATGCAAATCCTTTGCTGAATCTAAATTTTATTATTGGATCACTTGACGCATCCAAAATCAAATTTTTGGAAACATCCTGAAATGCAATTGAAAAATACAATTATATTATTATTATTAATATAATACAATGCATAGTTAATTGAAGAAAACAAATTCAAATTTGCTTATAAATTTAATGCGATTTTTGTGTAGCATTTTATTCAATTTTTAGCGCATTATATTTAGTAATTATACGACGATTATAAAGGTTTTTTGGACATTCTATTAGATTATTTTATTTTAATATCAGTTTTATTTAGATTGATTTGAGTGAAAGATGTAGATATTTTAACATGCTTGAATTGAGTGAAAAACCATACCAAATCAAACCATAGTCTTTGATTTTTTGGGTAAAAATTGGAAAAAATAATAAAGTAATAAAATAAAACATATGAAGTAAAAAAATATCCTTGATAGTTAATAATGGAAATATCTTAATTGAGATTAAATTATGAATATAATATGATTAAAATCAAATAAATATCAACCACGTAAAAGTTACAGTTGACTGGTAAGAAATTTATAAGCGAACTAAAAATAAAACTGAATAAGGATTTTATGAAATATCGAGATCGATATAAATTTAATAAATATAAAGATCTTATCACGAACCTTCTTGTAGACCTTATTTCTAATCTAATATGCTGGTCCACAAATTATATAGAATCTTCAAATAGAAAACTTTTAATTACTAAGAAATTTTGATTTTAAACTAGGATTATTATAGAAATTTTGACTGAAATTCCTCTACCCCGAATCAAAAATTGTAAATTTTGCTAGTTTGATTCTAATTTGATAGTCCAGTCATCTAAATTTAATAATTATCATTAATTAAAAAAATAAAGAAAATAATAAAAAAGCCTAATAAAAAACTGCCGCAGCTTCATAATTCAGTCATTATAGTAAGTTCACCTCGGAATTCGAAATACCCAGCTGTAAGTCTGTAAATACTCTGTAAATACAGCCTAAAAGTTGTCTCAAAACCTACATATGGTACGTACACCCTACCTATGTAGGTTTTTTAGGGTGTATTTACAAAGTATTTACAGACTTACTGCTGGCTATCTCGAATTCCGAGGTGAACTTACTATAATGACTGAACTACGAAGCTGCGGCAGTTTTTTATTAGGCCTTTCTATTTTTTTAAATTTTTTTTTTATTTTATTTTATTTTTTTTATTAAATTTTTGAACAGAACCTTACGTCCTATGAGCTGTTGGGCTGAAACTTCTCCTTACTTTGTTTTTTAAATAGTAACCCAATGGTTAATCCACCCATATTTGATGATTTTTGTTATTAGAATTAATCTAAAAGGGCTGACATTTTATTGGTGCAGCAATGCCGGGCAAGGGCTATTTTCACTTGGAAACATATTGCTATCTATATTTCCAAGTGAAAATCGTTGTCACTGCTGCCTGACCACAGGCTGCTCGAAGTGGGTATCGAACCCGGGACTTCTGAAACGGGTCCCGTCGCTCTTAACCGCTTACCTACGGGCCAGCCCTATTTTTTAATTGAAATTAATTATTAAATTTAGATGATAAATATTTTCAATTATTACCTGGTATCCGCAATAAGCGTGGCTAAAAGTGGCGCTCGCGCTGTGAGAGTCCACTCTCTCGTAGTAAATTTGGGTTGAGGTGTAAGCGTCGCCGTTCCTGTAGCGCGTTATGTGTCGTTTGCGACGGACGTAATGGTAACAAATAGCTTTCCACCTGGAGAAAACAGGAAGAATGAAGTTGTTTGACGAATTGAGATTTATCTAGATGCTATACGTGTATTTGATCTTATTATTCTGAAATAGGTCAAATGCACCCATATTACTATTACATGATTGTCTACTTTTTTTCTTATTTGTTATTGAACAGCGCTTTAAGGTTAAGGGGCACAACTAGTGTGAAATTTTTCAAAAATCGAATTTTTCGATAGCTTATACCTTTAAAATAACATACCAAAATTTTAAATCGATATCTTAAATAGTTTTTGAGTTACAGCCATTTAAAGAGTATATATATAGTATATAGTATATAGTATAACGATCATTTAATCTTTAAACGCGTTTTTCTCGAAACAGCATTATCTGAATTTGTTACAGCGATTACTCAAAAATAAATGATCCGATCGCTATCAATTGTTTTACGTGTACTATATACAGTTCTTTGTAAAATGAACTATTGATTTTTTGATCGGATCAAAAATCGAATTTTGACAGTCCAAAAACGACCAAAATTTTGGGTAAAATTCGCCTTTTTTTAAAAAAACGCCGTCATTTTGTCATTTTTTGATTTTTTGTCTTTATCGTAGTTTATTTTACAGACAATATTATCCAGTTTAACGAGATTTTTTTTTAATTTCATCCACGCAGAAGGCCGGAATCACTGCAGCAGTGAAGAGCCTTTTTTTTGTCGCGCCTTTGGAGATTGACGATAACTTAAAAAATATTTAATTTTTTTTTTCAAAAATTTTACTATGTATTCATAAAACATGTATAAATATATTCCTTCAATTTTGAAATGATTGATGAAATAGTTTTTTTAATATAAATTCCCAAAAGGCGGCGGTTACACTAGTTTCGTTCAAAAAATCGCTTTTTGGAGAAATTTTTAGGGAAGGAAACAAATATTTAATTGAAACGAAACTTTCAGGTTTTATTGTTAAACATTTTAACATCCTTTTTATTTTTTTGTGATTAATATCTTAAAAACTACGTTTGTTTTTACAGTTGGCAACCCAAACAGTTGTCACATCTCTGTATAATAAATCTTTATTACAATCTCTGTAATAGGGCAAGTATGGTGCAACAAAGCCGAGTGAGAGCTATTTTCACTTGGAAACATATTACTATCTATATTTACAAGTGAAAATCGTTGTCAATATTGCCTGACAACAGGCTGCTCGAAGTGGGTATCGAACCCGGGACCTCTGAAACAAGTCCCGTCGCTCTTAACCGCTTACCTAGGGGCGTAAGGGGTCTATAAGCTGTTGTGATCATATACTTTACAAACTACGTGGGTTCTCATAGATGACAACCTATACAATTGAGCCATCTCTATGTGATGAATTTTATTATTACAAATTCTTTCATAGTGATGGAATTTTATTAATGAAGCAGTTCCGGGAAAAAACTATTTTTACTTGAAACCATATTTTCAAGTGAAAACCGATGTTACTACTGCTCGACAACAGGCTGCTTGAAACGAATTTTGGTGTTAAATTTTTTAAGGTAGACCAACATACTAAAGTCATTACTTTTTCGTGATTATAAACTACTGTAATGTGTAACGTAAAATTTAAGTTGGTTTATTTTCAGGATATATTGTATTATTCTAAACTAGATTAAATCCTTAAATTCATGTATTCATGTATCCATTAGAATTTAGTCAAATTATCAATTGCATACCCTTTATTATTGAAGTTCATTCGAATTATTTTGTATTCACACGCAATAAATCGGTTTTCTTACAAACCCTTGTAAGGGGCCAAACATCTCGGTTTGCCTAGGACAGTCTCGGATTTCCACCTTGTGTCCTGTGTTTTTCTAAAAGCAATATTTATCTTCCTGGTTTTGACTTACAAAATATGGTCACCTTATTAGAACTATTTTGTCTACCACTTACATTGATTCCATTCATTATTCGTATTTCAGTTTAATAAAAAAGTTTCAATTTTCATTTTTTTATAATTTATTATTTACCATACTACTGGTTCAGCTGTTCTCATTAAACTAATTCGTCTGCGTACTGCTTCGGCATCTATGGCTCTTGCTAATCTGAAAATTGAAAAAAAAAACACATAGCGGAGTTTTTAATTAATCGTAATCTTAAATTAATAGTAAATTGTTATGATGTATAAATATTTACCTTAATCTCGTAGAGCAATGATAACATTCCACTAAATAAACCAGATAAAGTAAACCAAGAAAACCTAAAGGAACGTATAAAAATGCATCTTCGCAAGCGGGTGCCCTATGAGTTCGTTGAATCGGATATCTGAAATAAATTCGAGTGTTATATTAAGCAATCAAATTATCATATTTATGTTTCCGGATAAAGTATTACAAATCTAAATATAGAAGTTGAAATTGAAACAATCTAAAGTGATCAAAATCTTTTTTTGATATGATATGTTTGCTATAATAATTTTGTTTATTGAAATTTAATGCAATAAAACTAAAATTGATAAAATAATAATCGAAAAAATATGTTCTCAAAAACCAATTATTGACTGATTTATATGAAAGTTAAATTATACATTACGATATACATCCTAGTTATTCAAATTCAATATTTTTATGTGACTTTATTATATTTCGATTATATTTGCTTTCATTAAAATAATGGACGGATTAAATTCGTTTTAATTGAGAAATGAAACGAATGCCATTTTTAAATTGTAATAATACTGATATGAATTTTAATTCGCTATATAATAATATTTTTATTTGATTCATTCGTTTCTTTCATTGCTCAATTGTGTACATTAGCGATTAATTTCAGTTTCATTTACAAAAGAATATTACAATTTATATAATGAGTTGTTTCATAGTTTATCAATAACAACATTGATTATTATATTTCCAATATTTATAATGATCGTAATTATTTGAATACATTATTTTAGGGCCATTAAAAGTTAATTATATGCATAATCATACAGTATAGTGATATTATTGAATTTTTTAATTTGGATGGTTGTGCTCTCATATAAAACGAGCTTTTATTTCGATGAACATTTATCATTAACGAAGCTTTCAATAGATGAGTTCAATGCTATAAAACATTTTATATGGTGGTTAGTTCGTACTTGTTATATATTTTTGCTGATTTGGAAAACACCTCTAGGCGAATTGCAGTCCGTGCAAAGTGCTAGGAGCTGCATTTCCGTGTTGCGAATTCCGTCTTTTTACAGAGAGTGAAATATAAAATAGAAGATATTTTACTTCAAATGGATCTTTGCAATTTGAGTGCTAACAGTTTTATTTTTCTTGTTTGTAGTGAGAATCAAGCTCAGATAGGAAGTTAATTTTCTAACAACTTTGTTGATAAATGTGATTAAAAACATCTCTATCACATATGCTTATTTTATTATCAAAATTGATTATATAAAAAACATTATTTGAAAAGCTTTCAAGCTTTGCCCTCAACAACTTTCAACTTGCCCTCGTTAGTGCAGCGATTTGTGTATATCATATTGTACATTGAAAATCCAATTTTTTTTATCTATTAATGAGTGACGAATAGTTGAACAAAGTACGTAACTAAGAATACTATTATCCTACTTTTCTATATTAAATAAACTATTGAGCTACTTACGCAGAAAAATCTATAACGAGTCTTTCCAGTTGGCTCAGCCTGCACCATAACACTGCACTGGCGCAACCTGCTATCAGCGCCGTCAGCAGGAGGCATTTCCAGCTTCCTTCGGAACATAAAACCGATAAAAAACTTGCACGTACGGGCCTCTGAAAATTAGAAAGATTATATGATCAGAATAAGCAATAAAATATACAAGGCATTTTTTTATAATTTATTACATGATATAAATCCTATCAATCCGTTTCGGCTTGACGTTGAGTTCTGGGATACCCTTCATATATATATATATATATATATATATATATATATATATATATATATGTATAGATAAAGCAGAATTCTAGGAATAATCATTTCCACAATTTAATAAAGGTTCTATTCTCACTATTGTGAAGGTTTCGAGTGTGCAATATTACATTTTTCTGAACAAATATATGCGCAGTCACTTTGTCAGAAGGTTGTTGTGAACCGCTAAGCAAATATCACAAATTCATTTAATTCTTTATATTTCTTAGCTATTTTTTAAGCTAATCATGAAGTAAATTGTACAAAGTTTTACAGAAGGCTTAAAAACGAATAAATAAAGTATAAAAATTATATACCGATTTTTACTTGGTGTCAGTAATTTTATTATGATTTTTTTAATTACCTTAAAAGAACTTTTATAAAACCATAAATATAATTTGTAATGCAAAACTATATCATACTAGTTATTGTCCTGGCTTAACTAAAAACATATATAAATATATGTTTATATTTATAAACGTATATATAATATACATATTATATAATATAAAAGTATACATATTGTATAATATAAAAGTATATATAATATACATATTTTAATAAGTCAAGTTGTATATTTATTATAATATACATTTCTTATATTTTCATCCTGGGAAATTTCTTTAGTGTGTTTATTCTCCATTTCTGGTGTTCATCAATAAAATAGAGAAAAATAATGCAGTCTTGCACTAGCATTGAATTTATATCCTGCGCTACTATGGCGATTCATTGCCGGGACATAAATCTTGTTGTGAATTTAAGTATACACTTTAAGATTATTTTTCACCAGGTGGATTTATATCACATATATACACAAACACACACACACATATATATATATATATATACATATTTTTATATATATGGGTGCGCCATGGTGTAATATAATAATGGTTAATTAGCTCATGGAATCGTTTGGACAAGGTTCCGAGTTCGAATCCAGCTATGGACAACCTGACATTGTTCAGCGAAGTTCATTTTCACTTGCAAATATCAATCAAAATATGTTTCCAATTGAAAATAGCCCATTTCGGGCATTGCGGTGCGAAATGGCAATGGGTAATTTCTCACATCATTTTTCCCTGAATAATGAATGAGTTTAATTCAGCTCATGGACCTGTCCTAGTTCAGTACTGCCCATTATACATTTACATTATATATATTTATTTTTCTTTGAACATTGTTTATCGTGATATTATCCACCTGCCCTAAAATAATTACGAACTAAATGAGCAATTTTAAAATGATAATTGAACCATACACAATCAGCTAGGAAAATTCATGCTAGAAATAGCAGAATAAAATCACTTAATTAGTGAAGTACAAGTAATGAGAGAAAATTGAATATAAAGTAAAATATTGTTAATTAAACATTCTGTTTTTCACAATATTATAGTCCATATTATTTTTAATAATATCAATTCAAATTCTTTTTATTAAGTATTTTTTTACTAAATCAATTGATTTTTTTTACTATTAATTATTAATAATTATTTGTTTTTTTTTAAATAACACATTTTTTTTGGAATATTTCTAATTTTTTAAAATGAAACAAATTTTTTCAATTTGTGTGTTAAAAGAGGGATTTTAGTGATTTCCTCAAGAAAACATACATTGCATACTTTCCAAAAATTGCATCATAAGCAAGTGTAATATTTTATTCATTTATTAGTTCACATAAGGAACCTACCATTAATCATGTGATTGATTTCTAACGATTTTTGAACTCCGTCCACCAAACATTACGTGTATTTTTAGTACCTAAAAATCCAAAAATGCAACAAAATTTATGTATTAAACGAGAAGTTCTAGTAATTTGCCCAAGGAAACATAGATTGCATACATTACAAAAATTGCATCATAAGCAAGTATAATATTTTTTTTCATTCTTTAGTTTACATTAGGGGCCTTCTAATAATCATGTGATAAATTTCTAAGGATTTTTGGTGCCCTCCATCAAACATTACGTGTATTTTCAGTACATAAAAAAATAAAAAAAATGTTGAATTAATTTTTTTTTTTAAATTCAGTGATATCCTACTAGACCTCCTTCTCCAAAGTAATATTTTGTGATGTATTTTTAACCCCTTTCTCCCTTTAAGCCTCATGTGATTAATGGACCTTAGAGTTTATTCTATTTGTCTAATTAATAAGTAAATATAAAAAATATATTTACGACTTGTTTCTTCTTTTTCTACATGGTTTGTATAATAGCACTTACATCCATACTATCATTTTCTATAAGTGCGTTCAATTTTTTCCTAAATCATCATATTTTCAAACTTATATTGAATCGTTATAAATAAGTTGTGATAGTGTGCTCACACCCACCTACTCAAAGGTTATTTACGTGGAATTTTATCGATAAAATTCAAGGCTAATATATTTCTAGTCGCCGAACATCGGTGCATTCACGCGTGGTATGTTCAAGCGACCCTTTGAGAGAAGTTCCTTTCAACATCGCCTCGGACCTGCTAAACGTAGTACTTCATATTATATTATATCGTTGAATCTTTCACGGAGCCCAGGTTATCATGCAGATCTACGAGATATTTGCCCGACTATTGTGTATTTCAGTAATTTCGTTTCATTCCTCGGTGTTAATTAAATTTAATTATTACTTCTCTCAGTGTAGCGTAATTATTATTTGATGTTAAAATATGAATGGAGCGTACGCATTCTATTCACTGTAATGCATGAAACAAGTTTGAATAATTTGAGTTTAATTTGAATGCTTACAAGACGAAATTAATACGATGTACAAATGTTTCGAAGGCAGATATGGAAACAGTTTCCTTCTAAAATGTTGTTTTATTATATGTGAATGTATACTACAATTATTAACACTTATAGGGGGCGTCCATTAATCACGTGAGCGAGTTTTTAAGGATTTTTGGACACCCCCTCGCTCTTGGTGATACATGGTGATATTCAAAATTATCCCTCTCCCTTCTCCCACCACACATTACGTGTATTTTTAGTTACGTGAAAAAACTATCGTTTTTGATTTTTTTTTGAAAATGTGTGAACTTTTTTTAAAAAAATAGTTAAAAAATAAATACATGTGACATCTTACTATATCCCTCCCTCCCCCTCGTGATATTTTGTAATTTTTTGCCAAACCCCCCTCTCCCTAGAAACCTCACGTGATTAATGGACGCCTCCTAAGTTCAAAGTCGAGCAATATATTTTACTTCTCTTTATAATTTTATTTTATTTTATACTAATAATTAATTTAATAATTAATATTTCATACTTTATAATTTTATTTTATACTCTGAGTATTTTATTTAAACTATTGGTTAGTTCTGTCCTGAATAGATTTTTCATAAACTTTTATGAAATAAATAGATTTTTGTGACCCATATAATTTTTTTTACAATGAAACTAGCTTATGATTTTTCCTAAATTTAGCATCTAAAATTTGGATTCAGTTATTATTATTATTATTTTAGATTCAAATAAACAAACTTGCTGGATACATGTGAATTCATTATAATGTTTAGTGCTCTGCCAAAAAATCAAAGAAAATTGCAAAAAAACAAGTTCATGATCATTCCAATTACTTATAATTAGAGCAGAGAATATTATTAATAATTAGTAGCACCTCCAATCCTTGCCAAAAAAAATCCTCCCCAATTATGCTATTAACAACAATAGTTCATGTATATGATTTTTTTACAATAATGATAATAATAATAAATAATTATATTATTTTAAATATATTTTTATTATTTATATTATTATCTTATTATGTTTTCTTTGGCTTGCGTGCACTCTCTTTTTATTTATTTTTATAGTACATTTTTCTGTTTGTTACTTTTCAAACTTCGGCTTTCAATCTGATACAGACTTTCAGAAGTTTTGAATAACCTGTATAGTAATAAAATTCTTACTTCTATATTAATAAAACAGTATGATAAAGAAGCATTTTCATCATCGAATTCTAGAACTTCTGAATTATGGAATAAAGAATTGTTAGAAAAGAGCTCCTTAATTCCTTAATTTGAATATAATATTCAAAAATTCCTAAAAAAATATACCCAAAACTCCCTAAACAAATATAAAAGATTTTTCTTAGGTTTTCTAAAATGCTTGTAAAATTGCTTATGAATGTACATATCAAATTATATATTATAATTAGATATGCAATATGATAATTAATTAATACTAAGTTATTTTAAACATTAAATTATTTTCTTATGCGGAGTATTTTATTATTATTTCGAGAAAAATATTAAACACACTTGCTTTGACTCAGACATGAACTATATAATATATGCTCTAATGACAAAAACAATAGTGATTTATATGATAATCATAAAATTTGATCAATAATATTTCATTAAATATTAAAATGTAAATATCTATTGTTTTTGTTTTTATACTCACCCTAATAAAATAATTATAAAGCAGTGTGAATTAGTCATTCTAATTTACTTTCTTAATAATATTACAGAAATATCTCTAAGATGTATATAAAATGAACCTCCATGTACAAGTTAATGAATTTTATAATTACTTTCAAAATGACGGTTACTTTCTATTGCATTATTATTTTTTATTCTCTTTAAGAATTAGCGCTCGAATAATTTTCGCTTTGTATGTGAGAAGATATTTTTCTGCTGTGAAAAAAACAAACGGACGTTATAATGAGTTTTCTCGTGATTAGATAAAAAAACTCCGGAAAATTCCGCTTTTGTAATAAGACAGAAAAATCGTTTTGTGATAAAGAGAAGTTGGTGTTTTTTCTGCCTGCTGTATCATGAATTTCTTTTCTGTTTTTGAAATGTAGATAACGTTTTATCGCCCCAGAAAATTCGTTTTTCATCACACAAAGCGTGGATTTTGCGTGTTGAGGATTAATATTTTTTGGATCTCAAAGATAATAATGAATTTTGAAATGCGATAAATGTATTTGAGTTTGTCAAGGTCAGGGAAAGCTCTTCATTCATAAATGTGAACTTTTTTGTTAGGGACAAATTGTGGGAGGTAGTGCAATTGTTAGATTTTTTATAAATATGCATGATTTATTATGGTATAGTATACTTTCATATTTATAGCACATAAATATGCAAGAATTATATAGTAAAAATATGCAAGAATTATCATATTACTATGAAGTATTATAGTAGTAATGTGTTCAAAACTCATTAATATTCATATTTTGAATCATATTCTGTAGTGGAATTGGGAAGAATCGTACAACGCTTTTGTGTATTTATTTTTTATTTTTATTTTTTATATTTCATTTATATTTATATTTATTTTTTATTTTATAACTGACTGAAATCGAAAAGATAAAATTAATGAAAATTACAAAAAAAATGAATTGATGATCATTCCAATTACTTAGGTCAAAGGAAACTATTAGTTTCACCAAGCTTTCTCCAGAAAAAATCCCTTTATGCTGTTAACAACAATGGTTCATCATTTTCATTATTTCTTTTAAAATAATAATAACAACTATAATAATAATAATTATTATTATGATCATGTTGATTAGTTTTCGGTAAAGATCGGCCGGGACAATTTTTCTTAATTAAATGTTGATTTTTTGCCAATTCTGATGAAACATTGTATGACGATAGATTTCCTAGTCTGAATTAACACACTAAAATACTATAGGCGATATACTATTTTTTTCTTGTAACTAAAAATATGTAACTACAAATAGTGATGTTTGGTGGGGGGGGGTAGGTAATTTTGAATATCACCACGTGTCACCAAGAGGGGTCCAAAAATCCTTGAAAAGTCGATCACGTAATTAATGTACGCCCCCAAAGATATCAATTTAAAATCAATTTCAATGAAAGTAAAATCTTTAATTTCAAAATAAAGAGTAGAGCAGTTTAACTAAATAGTTAGATCTAATTCTTGTTCTTGTAAAGTACATTATTTACACGTATCGGGAAGTTCATGCAACCTGCCTAAAGGCAAAATGCTACTTACTATGTAGTTTGTATACAGTCAATCTGCTACTAGATGTTCATTACCAGTAAATAAAAATAAAACGTTACTTTTCATTCATTATTATAATTGCTTCTATTTACTTATATAAGTATAACGCTTAACTTTTTCAATGGCAAAGATATATATGATAATAAAATCTTTAAAATCAAACGTCTATTATAAATCAAAATTGAGTATTTTAAATATATTTTTTAGTATGAATCAAGATGTGAGCATCTATAAAACCGGAAAATGTTTTGACAAATGTCGTTCATAAAAGGCATCCACTAGAAAATGCGACATCTCCCTTATAGCCGTGGGTAAACATAATAAAATCACAATATATTTATCACAGCGGTCTTCTCGGCTCCTTTCAGAACCCAAGCAAGTATTAACGTATGAATAAACGCTCTTCCAGAGGGAACAGCTTTTCATATTTATATGAAATATATATATATATATATATATATATATATATGTACTAGGAAAATGATAAGTGCTTCTTTAATGGTACTAAAATGGGCTTAAACTCGCTCGATTCAGTCTTATATTATAGTATATTGCATGTTAACTAAATGAAGTAATTTATTATTTTTCTAATAAGAAAATATTTTTCATATATATTCGAAAAGCTTTCTGATGTACTCACGCATACATACTTTTTCTAATGTTGGTCCCAAATGATTCAAAATGATTTGAAACGCCGAAAAAACCTAAGATAGACAAGTCGGTTTTTCTGGAAAAAACTTTTCTTTTGAAGAGATACAATATTCATTCATGAATTATGAATTCAAATTTTATATGTTAACTATATAAAATTTAAGTTCATAATTTTAATGAAATAAATTAAGTTGAATCGCTATTTATAGAATATACTGCTCTACTATCTATAGAATCTACACTACTATTTATAGAATCGCTATCTATAGAATATATTGCTGCTACCAAATTAGTAAGGAAATGATATTTTTTATGCATAATAAATATTAAACAGGTATCCTTGCAAATCTTATATTTCCTGGATTTGGGTTTATTGATTCTGAATAATATTTGTATTAATAAAATTACTACATACACAAGTAAAATTTCTGAACAAAATTGTTCTAATAATTTTGTAATTATTATAATCGATAATGAATTTTAAGTTTAGCTCCTCTTTTTGCTAAATGCATGACGTAGTGGCATAGTTCAGTGAAGTTACGATAGTTTACTTCATAATTAAAAATATTACTTTATTATTGATTTACAATTAATTTAATAAACATGCAAGAATTGTTATAGAATAGTATACTTGCTGTTTATTACTATTTTAATTAATAAAATGTATTAGGAACTGAACAATTTTTATTAGTTGATTTTCATCATAACTGTATCACGTATTATTACTCCAATAAAAAACTTAATGATTTAATATTATTACCCGTGTGCACATTACCGGCCTTTTATAGACTATAATAATTTATTTATAGTTATTTGATTTATAAAAATCTTTACGAAAAACCACTGGAAATTTATTAAATTCATTTTGAATATATTGCTGCTACTAAATTAGTATGAAAAGAATATTTTTTATACATAATAAATATTAAACAGGTTTCCTGGCAAATCTCATATATTTCTAGGAATTGGTTTTTATTGATTCTGAATAATATTTATATTAATAAAATTATTACATTTACAATAGTAAAATTTTATGAACAGAATTGCAATAATAATTTTGTAATTATTAATAATCGATTATGAGTTTTAAGTGTAACTCAACTTTTTCACTTAATGGCAATTAAATTAGATTATATTGAAAAATAAATCAGAAATGCAGAAATGGAATATCAAAAGCGCTTAATTTCTAGTGATTCAATTACAAAGAGTTAGTTAAACAAAAATTTTCAGCTTTCGAGAGTAATTCTGAAGTTTTTTTTTAAAAAATATTTTTTCAGATTTGTTAACTGAAGTCGAGATAGTAAGTCAATAAGTAATAATTTTATTTTTAAATTGTATATATTAAATTTGCTGATACTTCGCTTTGTATTTGCTCCGAAACGTATTAATTTCTATAATTAAAAGTACATAGTATAATTCTAAAAATCTGATTTCAGATATATTTTTGAATTCTAATCCTGAAAAATATTTGATGCGTTATATTTATTTTCATATTATAATTTTTAATTTTTTCACTAACAAATTAATTTTTTTACTAATTTCATTTACATCAAACGACCTTAAGAAATATCGGATGTTTGGTTAATGCTTATGTATATATTAGATTTTTTGTTTTTTGGAAAAATCAACTTGGAATATTTATTTTTCTTATATATTTTTTATTGCCTATTATGCAATTTATTCTATTAAACATATATTATTATATTATTATGTATTATATTATATTATTATGTATACTTTCTGGATTTGGTTTTGAGTGAAGCAGGATTGCTTGATTTTAAATATTTATGTCAATAATTAAATGATTTTATAAGATATTTTAATTATTGAAGATATAAAGACAAGAATACCAATTGCAACATAAATTCTATATTTAAACTATTATATCCTTAATCGCAAAAAATATGAATATGTTTGCGTTTAAGCAAAATTTGTTAGTATGAATGTCTCAAAAGTCTATATAACATAATTACCACAAAATTTAAAATATTTGACGCTTGGTAATGATTATATAATTAAATATAGAATTATATATAATTTAAAAATATAATAATCACTTTAAATGATTTTAAGAAGTATGATTTTGATGCATTGCAAAGTGATTTTATTATGGTGCTTTATCAGTTTTGTACTTGATTGCATATAAATAATTTAATAGCTCTCTAAACGGTTGATTAAATATATGCTTGACGAGCAGTAACATCATTACCTTGTGTATGTATCATAAAATACAAATTACGTATCAATATCAAAATTTTTCATCCCACCTGATCAATAAATAACATCGATGTGAGGTAATGAACATGTGTTTTATATCTCGTATTCATCGCGTGGGTGATATTTAAGCCATTTTTCGTAAGTT
Source organism: Ctenocephalides felis (assembly GCF_003426905.1). Lineage (NCBI taxonomy): Eukaryota > Metazoa > Arthropoda > Insecta > Siphonaptera > Pulicidae > Ctenocephalides > Ctenocephalides felis. The sequence goes on along the minus strand of NW_020539725.1, from coordinate 39,764,580 downwards.
CGCTGACAGAATCGCAATATCTTTTTGGCTGGCTCCGTCGAAAAGATTTATTGCTAAGTAGATATTAATGCACGGTTTTATTTGCTCATCTTTTTCATGTCTGCATAATGTCCTTTTAGCAATTTATCCTACTCTAACGATGGGCGACACAAGGTCATTTTTGTCACGTTTTCTTAAGCTCGGCGGTTTTGATATGATTTATCTGACGGGACAAAATGCCTTGAAATTATTCGCAAGTCAAATGAACTGTTAGTTTTCAAATAAAGGAAAAGTCGAATGACCGAGGACACAAAATGTGACATTGAAAAAATTTATTCAAATTACGAAAAAAGTCGAGCTTTAGCAAAGATATTGTAGTCAAACGACTTCTGATTTCGTAAGGGTCGAGTTATATTTCTTAAACCTATGAACAAAATTTCTCGATTATAAATTATGCAAGTTGATTGACTGCTATCGTTTACTTTTAGAAAAAATAATTATTTGTTGCGAATTTAATTTACCAAAATGCTCTTCTATTTCTTGGGCAACTCTAAACTTTCTGAGAATCAATTTATTTGGCCTGCGTTTGATGACTATCAAATTGTTTGGATATATCAAACCATTTTACGTCGCAAAGTTTTTCCATCAGTTTTCAAATACAGATAATGTATTTTTCATTATTATAATATATACATACATTTATATGTCAAGTTGATATGCATATATACCTATATATATGTATATTTATATAATTATCATATTTACACATAGTTAATATAGTAATATGTTCAGTGCTGGATTTACAGTAGGGGCAATCGGGGCTACTGCCCAGGGCGGCAAATTTTTGGGGGCGGCAAAATTTGGATAGTGAGAAAAAAATTCTATACAATATAATCAAATTTTTTTTACCAACATTTTTATATTTCAAGAAATATAATTAACAAAACATAATACGATTGCAATGCAAAATTTGGGTTGAAATAACCAATTATTAAAATTTATTATTTTGCCTTGCCTCCCTCTTCGAACGTAAATTATCAAATTGGTTAATAAGTTATTAAATTTGGCAATTTGGCTAATATAAAGATCCGTAAACAAGCTGAAAGTTTAAGAAAAATATTTACTTCAGTTCTCGAGCCCTCTTAAAATGACGAATTTGTGCACTTCCAAGCTTATAGCGTCGAAGAAAAATTTAAACTAGTGACTCAGTGCCTTAAGACAAATTATAGAAACATCCCGTACTAAAAATTACATTTTATAAAAAGCTTTTCAACTTTTTGCAAAGCAATCGCGCTGCGTAGCTGTTTCAGAGAAGGCATATCGAAACTCAATTACCATTTTTCGTAATTGCCTTTGCCAAAAACTAATCAGCACGTCTCCCCATCAATACAAATCTAATATTTTTTAAATATTTAAGTCGATTTCGGGAACACGGATCAACCGATTTAAATGATTCAATTCCTATTTATAAGGAGACGTGCTGATTAGTTATTGGCCAAGGCAGGTCCAACTGTTTTGAAGATACGGGCCAAAATGCCAAAAATGATAATTCAGTTTTTGAGAGAAGAAGCGTCCAATATCATTCAAAAAAATTTACAGAATAAATAACTGCTTAAATTTGTGGGAGGCAGGTTTAGCGGTTTCGATAATCCAATAAAATAAATTGTAAAAGAAACATTTGGTGGACAAAAGTGATCACAAAACATATGCACATATAATACTAAGCACTAAATATAATACTAAGTATCATATAAGGTTGTCAAATATCTCCCTTCCGCCTTTTTGTATTATAAACCAAGAGCAAAAAAGCGGAAGGGAGATATTTGACAACCTAATATTTAGTAACAATAGTAGTTACCATAATTAGTATGAAGTTATGGAGGTTATCATAATAATTGTTGTCAATTTCGACTAGTAATGCAAGTTCACAATGATTTTGGCGATTCATGTATTCAAAATAGCATATTTGAACAAAGGCATCTAAATATGCATACCTATGATGATGATGAGGATTGATTTTTTTATATAGGTAAAATGTATCCAATGTATAAAAGAAATATTGCGTTCGAAGAGGCTCTCTTGTAAAAAAAATTGTAAAAGAAACATTTGGTGGACAAAAGTGATCACAAAACATATGCACATCAAATTATCAGATATTTTAAAAATATGTTAATAAGTATAAATTTTGTTTACATTTATATGCGTTCTGTAACATTGTTTATCCGTTAGACTGCGACGCGGCGTTTACGCGCTTCTATATTTTGTCCCTACGCAACTGAAGCAGCGCGATTACTTTAAAAAAAAGTTCGAAAGTTCGTAAAATTTCAGGGATGGGGCGGCATTTTTGTCAGTGCCCCGGGGCGCCAAATTTCTAAATCCGGCCCTGAATATGTTAATATGTATAACTACATATTAGGGTCTACAAGTATTTTTTTATTAATCTGGATTGGTATAAGAGCTTGATTTCATTTCTGTAGGGTTGAATTAGATTTGTGTGGAAAGAAATTTTTATTATTTCCACTTTCTGAATATTTATGAGCGGGATACCATAATTACTTTCATATTAAATTATGCTTAAAGCGTAGAATATTGCTGTACTAGCATTTGTAAAATGTTGCGATCAAAACCAAGGTGGTTACACAAATTTTATTTTTCTATGATGAATTTAAACCTACAAAAATTAATATACTTATAGTTGACTACAATTTTTTTTTACTATAATAATTGTAATAATTGTCTTGTTTTCTTATTATAATGAAGTACTCACCCATATCTAACCTTTTCTACATTGAAGCAATAAAATTATATTAAAACTCAATTTGTTATAAGGAAGACCTTGTTTGATACGTTATCTTGAATGAGCTAACATATAAACGCAAATGATAAATTATAATTCATCTTGAATATTTTTTTCAAACTCTATTTAAAGATCCGATCCGAAACTCTATTTAAAGATCCGATCCGTAGCCTAATTCAATGATTGATTCAATTGCTGGAACTTCCCGTACCCTAAAGAAATATTCGATGATAATTAAATATTTTCAAATAGATTAATATAAATACTGTAACTTATATATGTTTACAGAAAAGTAAATAAACAAAACTTAATCAAGCGGAGTTGGATAGAAAAATTTACAAAGAATTGCCAAGTTAAAATTATTTACTTGAAGTATATAAGTGAGCATCAGAATTTAGCTAGAATTAGAATTAAAATTCAAATTATTTTTGATATTCAAAAAATTTTAGAAATTAAAAAAAAAATCTTTTCTAACAAGCAATTGTTTCCTCAACACAACGTTTTTTGAATCATTCAAATCAGATGCTTAGATCTATTAAAAACTGTCAATTTTTGCACATTTAGCTCCGCATCTCCAAAACGGCTGGACCTGCCTTTGCCAAAATCTAAACACCACTTCTCTCCATCATTATGAATGGAATGTTTTCTTTATCATTCAAATCGGATTCTCCGTTCTCTCGTAACTCCAAAACGGCTGGATCGACTTTTGTTAAAAACTAATCAACACATCTCTCTCTCAATAGGAATCGACCAATCAAATCGGTTGATCCGTATGCCCAAAAACATAGACGAAAAACTGCAGAAACACAAAACACACACACATCCATTTTTTCTGTGGTATGCCAAATGTTCAGAAACTTCTGGAACGTGAAGATGTGCAAAATTTTTTACTTTTGATTTTTGGCTTATTGTTATATTGTATCCTACGGAAAGTTAAGAACAGCTCACGGGCACTCTACAATAATAATATTAATTATAATTATTACATATATTAATGGGAGTTATATAAATGATCTGCACCAAGTTCAGAAACTTGCTCTAACTCCAGTCAGATGAACAGACATCAGAACTTTGATTTTTTTTCCGAACCTACAGTGATTAATAACTGGGATGCTAAATTAATGCAAATAAATGTATTTTAAATTTAAATTTATTCTGAAAGTATCTGAATATGATACATTAGAACATTTTCCTGTCAACAAATATCATTTGCATGCACGTGACAGAGTGCGCATTTAATAACATTTTTTCCTCCTTGCAAATATGTCATAGATATGTTTGCCTCGAGCTGTAATATCGCATATCACATATCACGTATTCCTCGGGCGTATCTATGCATGAGATTTCATGTTATTTGCAAACTCTGAGTTGTTCTATTTTAATATTTGACGTATTTTGTGCGTATATGCCTTTGTTGTGTTGATGCTGAAGATTGAGATCAAAACCAAGGAAATGTATTCAAGACAACTATGGGGGTAGCGGTGTTTCATATATGGTGTATTTAAAATGATATGTTACATACGATGTTTCTACTAGAGCAGAAAACAGCTGCTATAATGGTATATGCTTCTTTCTTAATATATATTAATAATATGAAAATTCTAAAACAAATTAGCATACTGCGCAAATAATTTTATTTGTGACGAAAGAAAAAAAAAAATTCAATGACTCGTTACAATTATTATTCCGAAGTTTCATACCTGACCTAGATATACAGGGTCCCATAACTTAACCTCAAGCCGAAACGGGGTGATAGTATTGACCTATACTGTCCTGAAAAAAGAACTAGTGGGGTGTATGGCATCGTGCCTTAAGGCAAATTGCTGGAACTTCCCGTACCGTATTTAAAAATCTTGGTACAGAACCCAAGTAAATTTACACAAAATGTGTACGCATAATTAAAATCTCTATAAAATATCTGATAATTTGATGTGCATATGTCTAATAAACATTTTTGACCGCCAAATTACACTTTTTACCTTATTTTTATTGAAAGTCCATAACCGCTGATCCTGCCTTCCCATAAAATGAATTAGTTCTTCTCTTGTCAATGCAAAAGTATTGACAAGAACAAGTAAAATGTATTTTGAATTATTAAAATCGGACGCTTCGTTCTTTTAAAAACTGAGTTACTGTTTTAGGCACTTTTTGCCCCGTATCTACGGAATGGCTAAACCTACCTTCACAAAAACTAGTTAGCTCGTCTTCTTATCAATACGAACCGAATGTTTTTTGAATTATTTAAATCGGTTGATCGGTGTTCCCAAAATCGTCGACGAAAATTTGTGTCCGCATACACACACACACGCACACACACTTACACACACACATGCATCCATTTTTTTAATGTATGCCAAAATTTTCAAAAACTTTGAAACGTAAAGATACACAAACATTTTCTTTGCGATTACTATAACTTTCCCTACGGGAAGTTAAAATAATTATCTCGCGCTTTTAGAAAATTATGAGCTTTTAAGTGCGACCTAGAGCTTTCGTGATACTATGACATTTTTCAGGTTACTGTGGTTAATTTTAACTAATTTTGTTCATTTAAACTCTGGAACCTGAACTGCGATAACATTTCTAGGACCACAATCAAAACATTAATACAACTGGCCCAAGTTTTCAAGAATTAAGACTTTTTGTTGAACTATGAAATTAAATTCTTTAAAATCACTCGACTTTGAGAGGCTCTCCTTTAAAAAAAATATACTAAAGTTTGCTGGCAAGTTTCATCAAAAGTTGGACTATTTAACCAGGATTGTAAAATGTTAAAATACTTGATAATTTTATTATTGAATAAAACGGTTTTACGCCGTTTTGCCTTGATGTCTAGGTCACCCTGTAAATCTAGTACTAATGTTCTAGTTCCAAAAATCGTACTTTGAATTTTGACAAAACACCCCAAATCAATAAAACATAGTTTACTAGCGATATTAATACCTAACTATACTAATTCTAGTTTTTTCACAACAATCATTATCTGAATGAAACAATTATTAAACAAAATTTTGTGGAATAAATATAACATCTGTTATGATGCATAAATATTATACCCACAAATGAAATATGAAATATTGAAAAGTGAAAATGGTAAAAATATTTATGTACCTTATACTCTTAAATACAAAAATTATTATTAGTAGTTTTTTTTACTAAACACAATGCCATTTGAATTAAAAACAGTTTGAGAAAAATATACAGGTGGTTCTGCGCAAAGACTTAGAACCTTTCTCTCCACCCATATTATTATTATTATTATTGACATGATCATTATTATTAAAAATTATCTTAAGGCAAATATTCTTTGTTAAAACTGTTTCTCGGCTTCAATCATTTCACAATGTTTTGTTTATTAATTTTATTAATTTGTGATAATAGTAAGAGATAGGTTAGAATATAACTGCCTGACTGAGATGTGAATAATAATATTATGTTAATAAAAAATTCTGGAACACTTTATTTTATAAGTAAATTATAAATAAATAATAGTTATTATTTATTTATAAAATAAAATGTTCTAGCATTTTTTATTAACATATTATTATTCAGTTACATCTCAGTCAGGCAGTTATACTCTAACTCTAACCTATCTGTTCCTATCATCACTTTATTTAGAAATTAAACAATACCAACTTACTGAAACATCAGATAATTTAAATTGAACCAGCAACAAAATTAATTGCAATTTTTATATCGTTTAGTTATATACCTTTCTAAGTATGTAATAAAAATATTTTGACAATGATTGATTTACATTTTTGTTTTAGAATAAATAAAATATCGTTTCAACTAGTATTCGCACTTTTCATTTTAAAAACAAAAACTAGTTACATAATTTTACTGAAGATAATATATTTTTACTAAAGATAATATATTTATATATATTTATATCTGTTTTATAAAATGGCGGATATATTTTCAAGACGTGATGCCTCAATGCTGCTTAGAGGCAAAAAGATTTATTTATTCGGCTCCTCAAATATGAGGGCTTTTTATAAAGACCTCATATGTTTGATAGAACGAGGAACTTTAATCAATAATACGACAATGAGAAGAAAGTTAGATCCAAGTTGTATGCGCGACAAGCTGGTGAAAAAAAGTACTTTGACTGCCGGCAGAGACTTTGTTGAAGAAAGGGAGTATAATCTTCAGAATATTTATGTGAAATATTGCTTTATCACTAAGTGTTGGTGTGATACACTAGATCATTTTCTGAATCAATGTAATAAGAAAATTATCCACCCTGATGTAATAATTATCAATTCGTGTTTATGGGACATAACCAGATGGGGACCCAATGGCGTCGATATTTATAAAGGTAATTTGGTGAAACTTTTTCAGAAATTTCGACAATGTTTACCAAAACAGTGCATTGTAATTTGGACATCAACTTTACCAGTTTCTACCAAAAGTCGACCAGCATTTCTAGTAGAACAAATAGAATTTTTAAAGCATTCTTTACAGTTTGACATTATGGAAGCTAATATTTTAGCTAAAAACGTAGCGACAACGAATGGATATGATGTTTTAGATTTATATCATTATTTTAAAACACAGTTTTTATTGAGAAACCCTGATGGAGTTCATTGGAAGCCTGTTGCAGTACGATTTGTCACGAATTTAGTGTTAACGCATCTTGCTTTGTCCTGGAACCATAAACTGCCTAGAAGAGTTTCAAATTTGGCTTTGCAACATTGTATTAACATGAATAATGTTATGATAAATCCACCTTCATCGGATATTAATTTAGAGTTGTCTAAGGATAAAGAAGAGAAAAAAGTCAAAGAACGGTTATCAAGGAACGAAAGAATACGTAGGAAACCTTATGATCGCAACCAGAGAAAACTATATGAAAATAATGAAAAACGAAATTGGCAACGGAAAACTACAACAAAAGAATTGGACGACTACAAATTTGATAATAATACAAATTCAACAACAAAATGTAAAACAACTTTTAAAAAATATTATCTGCGTAGTGGATATTGTATTAAAAATATTGTACGAGAAATTGTATTAAAAAATCAAGCTGAAGATGATAAACGTAGATCAAAGAATATGAACAAATTCACAAAATATTACCAATGAAAATCTATGATCCCTTAGGAAACAAAACTGTGAAGCTACACATTGGAAGAAATTAAATTATAAATTTATAAAATTTTATATATTATTTTATAGTGTTAAAATAATTTTTAGAATTGTTTATTTGTTTTTCGAAACTTATTTTTATATTTTCAATACCATCTCAATGTTTGTGTACTTGTATAGTTCGAGATAGTTTGGATTTTAGATATTAGTTTAGAATCATAGAATCATTATTTTTATATTATTAACATATTTTAACGCGTACACTAATAATATCAATAAATTCTACACAAAATAATGGTGCTTTTTATTGGATTGTTCGAATATAATTATTGTTTCTAGATAGTTCTGAATAATTAAATTTGGAAACTTTATCTTGCGTTTAGATATTTTTGTATCAACACTTTTATTCAAACCAATTGTGGCACTCAATCAATTTATAATACCTATTTTTATTCTATAGTAGAAAAGTAAAATATTATCAGAACTCTGTTTCTATGATTTTTAAATGCACGAAACCCAAAAACTGCTGTATTAAATATAATAGCTTTCAAAACGAATAAAAATAATTGGGTTAAGTTTAAGGTGACCATATTTTTTTGCATGAAATCCGGGACGGATTAGAATGTGTTTGAGAGCAGGAGGGGGTGGGGGTGTTGATAAGCTGAAAACTTATATGCACTTTTTTCGGTTCAAATTTTCTATTTGAAATATATTTAAAAATATATTGGCAATCAAAACATTTTTTAAAAACCGGGACAAAACACCTAAAACCGGGACAAATATTGCTTTTACAAAAGACGAAAGGCGGAAAATCGGGACTGTTCCGGCCAATCCTGGACAAAAAAAAAATCTGCTTGATAAAGGGAATTATTTGTAAACAATTTATTATAGACGCATACATAAAAATGTATAAAGATAATATTAATATTTTATTTTCCCAATAATTCAATTCCGTTTATTGTCTCAGTCGGCAAATGACATGGCATGAAGAGTTATAAACCGAATTTTTATCATGTTCGTCGCCCATTTCCTCCGATTTATTGAACATGTAGTATCAGTGCAAACAAGAAGTACTCGTACTCAAATACTGTGCTGAGAATACCGAACTTCGGAATATTTAAAGATAACATGAAGAATGCTCTTAAGTCACAAGTGGAGCACTTTATAGATTTTTGATTCTGAATATATTACACCCTTCAACCAAGAGGGAATTCAACAGACATGAAAAAGCGTTGCAGGAATTCGTTGCACTTGAACCAGGAAACGACAGAAATTATAAGATTTTATTGAAAAATATATGTCGCACACCAGCACTGACAATTTTTTGAGGACTTCTATAATAAGTGATTCAATCAAATGTAACATTAATTGATTTTGTCTTCACTTCTTTACTCAAGTTTTAGACTTTCTTGAATCTGTTGCGCACATTTTATTTCAAATACCTGATTTGTTATTCAACCCAAGTTCATAAAACTTTTGCTAGGGATTTCAGCAAAGGCACTAGTTCAGGGCGAAGATCAGCTCTGAATTATTTAAATCTTTTTTGAGGTCAGCATATATAACCCTATATTAAAATTTTATGGTTACTCATAACTGATAACTGAATAAGTAACGAGTACAGAAAATTGGTTATCCTTTCCGCGCGAAAATCTGAACACGAACGTATGAGAAAGGAAGACCAATTTGTTTCATGTTGTGAAATAATAATATTGGAAGGCTAGATTGTGCTGATCATGGTTAAATATATAAGAAAAATATTATCAGGCGTATAGGTGGTAAAAATTCTTTTAGACCGCATAATATTTTAATTAAAAATTAATCCAACTGGATAAATTTAAAAGAAAGCGATTCCAGCAAGCGACTTTCTTATAGTCTAAGAGCCAGTAAACTATTTGACTAACCTGTTTTCTCAGAGCTATAAGTTTTTTTTAATGATATTTTATTATCGACTCATTAAGAAAGTACCATTTTGGCAGTCATTTCGCGATTGCGTCATCATCCCTTCAATTTGTTATAACGTCAAAAAAAATTTATCATAACTTGATCCCACAAGGCTCAAATTTTGAGGGTGTATTCTTTTAACTGCTCAGAAAGCATATGTAAAAAGCCAGCCCATTCTGACGGTTGCATGGGTCTGCAAGTCGAGTACATAATAGTCACGACGCGCAAGGGTGTGGGCGCATTGCCATACATAATCGGCTAACCAATAATTTATACGCCATTTTGAAGGTCAATTTGAAAACATCCGATATACCAAACTTAAACTTTGTATCTCACCTTATGGCCGAGATATCATTGAAAATATGCCAAAGTGGCCCCTTTTTCAAAAATTTTTCAATGTGTTCCACAAATTTGATTTGAATAATATTTGAGCATAACTGGCATTAGAGAAGGTGTTTTAGAAGAAACATTCAATGTTTGTTTTAGTTTTTGATTCTGACATTAATAGGCTATTATTCATTAAACCATATTATTATGCATTAATTAACAAATAGTAGGCTAATCATTTCTTTTTATTACTTGTTAATTTAGACTTCTAAATGAGTAAATAATAATAAATTCATTTGATATTTGATACCGGAAAAGAAATATTGCAATATATGATATAATGAAGAATTGGACTTGATCGATACCCATGAAGGCAGAATATCAGCACGATATATATTTATTTATTTATAAATTTGTTTGTGTAGTATTGTGTTTATTTATGGAGTTTATAGAAACAATTTAAAACTAACAATTTTTCGTCACACCGTTCTGAAGATCTGAATGCATTTTTGGCTGGATAATTTTTACACTGATGAAGACACAAATCACGGTTTCGAAACGTTTATAATTTAGTTATTTATGAAATATTAATTAATATTCGATCCACTCTTAATAACACAAACATCTATTTATAATCTATATATACACATGCATGTATATATACCATATACATGTTTCAATTTATTATTTTTCTATATTGAAAATAAAAATTCAGCTACGGTTGATTTTTTAAAATAAACCTTCCATTGCAGAAATAAAAACATTCAACATTTGAAATATTTAAAATAGCCACTATGTTTTTTCATAAAACTATATTCTGCTTTCAGCATTATCTGTATTATATTTATTCAAGAATCCTTGCTTTAGAAACCGTCCTTTTGATAATAATACTTCAAGAGTTACGTATGCAGAATATGAAAAAAATATCTGTCGCATAGGAAGTCTTTTATGATATGACACGACAATTTGCAAAACTTTGCCTTCTCTTCGCTCAGGCCGCGGAAACTTAGCTCGGATCTCGGAATATTTACTAGAAGAAGGTCGATCTTGCTTACTTTGCTGAAATATTTAATATTTTCTGGATATTTCGCATTTCATGACGCAGCTTCCTTGAGTTTGACAGCTGTTAAAAATTTACTTAAACTTTTTATATAAAAATACATTGAAAATTTGCATGTGTTACGTATGATGTATAGCTGCATATGCATAATATAAGTGTAGATTGATATCGGGTCATGCGATATAAATGAATTATTATCTGTAATATTACTTCTTATTTAGTTTTTTTTTTAATTCATCTGTCCTCGTCACCGACTGTTTATTTAATCGTTTATCATAGACTGTCATAAAATATTAAAAACTAGATGTAAGTAATTTTACCTTAAGCAAACTGCATGAACCTCACGTGCGAATAATTGACTTCTTTAAATATTAATTAAGATTTAGCTACTAAATTAAAATTTTCAACTGTTTATTTCGAAAATGGCTTTTAATATTTTTCAAATCGGTGTATCCATTTCTGAGAAAACGTGGAAGAAAAGTAAAAAATTGGATAACATACAAACAAACATATGCTTTTTTCTCAAACGATTCAGAACGACTTTAAACGACGAGTATATGAGTAAGACGAATTTTGTGGTAAAAACACACACCACACACACACACACACACACATATATATATATATATATATATCTATTATATAAAAATAAGTCGGGTTTTCCTTCCTGACGATATAACTCCAGAACGTACGAACCGATTTCGATGATTTTGCATTCGTTGGAAAGGTCTCGGACTCCGTGAAGTTTATAGCAAAGAGAATTGAAAAAGATTTCAACAGAAAATCGGAAAACACATACAGCGTCATCTCTGATACTTAGCATGTACTGGAAACTAATATTTTTTGTTTGACCGCTACTCATTTGTTTGATAGCTACTCATTGTTCTCCGCTCAGTTAATTTCATGTGATAAACCGGCATTGTGTTCACTGTGAAATTGCGCAAAAAAAGAAAAAAATAGGCAATTTTTTTCTTCATCTTGTAATCACCAAATAAAATGTTACATAAAATGAAACCATACATAAGATGAAACTGAGTTCGCCCGGTTTGCTAGTATACATATATGAATTAATTAAAATTCTTATTTATATAGGTACCTTGTTTTAGTGAAATTATCGTTTTTTCAGTAATTTATTCTGGCATTTATATTAATTTTTTTATAAAGGTTATATAAAAAAATTAAACATTTCTGAAATACAACAATTTGCTAATGATGAGCTCATATAAAATAGTTATTTTGAATCTGTCTTTTCAATAAACAAATTGATTCGAATTAAATATTTTGTATGCAGACTATTGTTACAAATTGTATTGATAAATTTACTTTTTTTAAATAATGAGATTGAGAGCCTATACAATTATTATAAATTTTGAAGTTAAAATTGTTATTTTAATTGATGTTAATTTTATATTTCGCATTTATTTAAACTTAATAATCCAGAGTATCACAATGTAATATCATTTTCAATTTGTACCATTAGTTCATACAGCTATATAAATTTTATGGTTAGCTCATATAGGTAGAGATATAATATACATATGTGTATGAGTGAATATGTAAATTATCTGTATCATAGAAGTGCACTTTATTCTAATGAAATTGTCACTAATTAGTCATTGATGCTTTCTCGAAAAGCAAACATTCCGAAATCCCTTTTATCTGCCTAACCCATGTTGTGCAAATAATTGAGCAACTGTAATGCAAAGGCAATTATACTCCAATATTCCGTGCTAATCGAATATCGGTTCGAAAACTGAACAACAAACCAAAAACGACAGGATGGCTTTCATATAAGCATCGTTCAGCTTTCGCATGTTCGAAAGTTTCGCTAAAATATGCACGCCGGGGATACATGTTCAGTTTACGGTTCCGTATCACTCCCCGGGAGGCACTCGCACGGGGTAATAGAATTTTTTAAAGCGCCATTTTCTACCGTACGAGTCGCATTTGATTAAATTTATTATTCCATTGTGAGCGTTATATAGAGAAATGGCAAATAAAAAATTGGTACATAGTATTATGGAAAAATACTAAAATAAGAATGTTTTTGGTGGAGGCTAACTGATAGAACTTAAGGCAAACTGATGGAACAAATATTAGATGGATAAATTTATCTTTCTACTAGTAATTTGAAAAAAATCCAGGTTTTTTGAATAATGTTTTCATAGAGAAACTGGTCATTTCTGCTTACATTTGAAAAGTGAGATCATATGTAATTAATTAATATCGCACTTTTAGTGTTGGAATTGAATGTTGTTGAGCTTTCAAAAATCTTCTTGAGCTTTCAAAAATTGTATATACATATGCTAAACTTTAATGTAGACTATTTTATGTAACTTACTCTTTTCAGTGAATTTTGACAAGTTTTTTCCTAATTACCAGACGGAATTTTAAAATGCTATTATATTCAAAAATGAGTTAATATTTAAATTGGGTAAAGCGGGGCGTAAAGGTCCGCTCTACCCTATTCGTAATAAAAATATAAATTGAATTTATTAAATTAATAATTAATAATTTGTTAATTAATATTTTATTAATTATTAAATATTTGCAGTACTTAAAGAAGAAATTTTAGGCTTTCGAATAACGCTAATTAGAAAGTGGTCCAACTAAACGCACTGCACGAAAACACCAATTGGAAAATTATTTTATCTTTTTCAGCTAATAATAAACAATTTTTTGGCATCGATTGTTCTACATAATATGGTCTGAGTCAATGTGAATAGAATCACGCAAAAATATTTTCGATATCTTTTATGGTTACGCGAAAATGTGAGTTTGAAAGAAGGGGCTACTTTGGCATATTTTCAATGATATTTCGGCCATAAGATGAGGTACAAAGTTGAAAATTGGTATATTTGTTTTTGTCATTTAGACCTATAAAATGGCGTATAAATTATTTAAATACCAGGGTGGGGCCGATTCTGTATGGCAATGCGCTCATACCCTTTATATGTAATTAATTAATATTGTACTTTAGTGTTATATATGACATTTAAATATTTATGGCATTCAATCAAGTAAAAGTAAAAATTTCCAAATATTTTATATGCATATGCTAAAATTTTACTTAGACTATTTTATGTAACTTACCTTTTCAAATTTTGACAAGTTCTTTTCTACTATTATATTCGACAATTTTTTAAACGCTAATATATATTAAAAAACTCCGAGTAAATATTTAAATAAGGCAGAGCGGGTCTTAAAGGTCCGCTCTACCCTATTCGCAATGAAAAAGTAAATTCGGTTAAGAAAACAATTTTGCAAAATATTAATTAAATTAATATAATCAGTTATTTCAAGTCTGCTGATGAATATTTCTGACTAAATGGGGTTATGTACAATGTTATCTTTAAGAAGAATAAGCTCATAAAATTTATATTTTGCTTTGGTTGAACGTTGTACCTATTATATCGTAAAAACCATTTAAAATTAAAAATTATACATTGGATTTACTTGCCTCCCGGTTGTCCCATTTTACCTTGCTTATGAGGTAAAAAGGGACAGATAACAAATTTTAGAAAACACATTTAAGCAATTAACTTGGAATTTTACTGAATATAGACCGATGTTTGTTTGATACGTGTTGTAATGTAGGTTTTACTTAAACTCAAATCGCACCTTTGTGCTCCGTTCGAACCTCATGATAAGTGTTATTTAAATTTTTAATTACAAATATGAATATATGTACTATAGTACTTAACGCAAACAAATTTAAAAATAACTTCGAAAGTTCGTTCAATCAATGTCAAGTATGTATTGGTTTAGACATTTTATTGCTGATATTTTTTCCTTGGGTGTATTTGATAGTTTTAGTATTTCTCAACTATGCAACTTTTGCAACAAAGTTGAATGCATTACAAACTTTTTAATATAAAGTTCAGTACATTTTTACAAACTTTTATTTGCATTAAGCGAGCGGTTTGTACTGCACTATAAACTTTTAAAAAAATATGTTATCGGGAATCGTGGAAACTATAGTAAACTTAATTTACTTGATGTCGTGATTTTGTATAGAATAAATTATGAATAATAAATATAACAATATCATTACGTATAATTGAATAGATGACGATATATATATATATATATATATATATATATATAACCGAGCAAACTCATTTTTTTTAATTCTGTTTAAGATTGGTATTCACATCTACTAAATTTAGATGTATGTTCGTAGTTTTGTAGTAGTATTTCTAACTTCCTGAAGGAGAATTTATAATATCTAAATTTCACTTCACTTTTCTGGACCATTTTTGATATATAGTCAAAAAATATATATATTGTGGCCATCACTTGCAAAACAGCAATACAATTCTACAATGATGAATGAGCTGGACGTTTTACTGAAAATAGACAAATAGTTGTTTGTTTGATATGTGTTGTTAGTTTAGATATAATTTATTTAGTTTTCACAATATAATTGCTCAAAGTCAAATTGGAACTTTGTGCTTTTCTACCGTATGCATATATATATATATATATATAGTACATAGTAATAGTACATATATTTTTAGTATCCAAGAACTGAGATAGGTCCCAAATATAGGCATGTGTATTGGGGCCTATCTCAGCACAATACAGACATGTATATTGTGAGAAATTGTACATTGCCATTTTATACGATAATATTCAAATGCTCTATTTTTTAGGAAATATATTTTTGGTCTGTATTTTTAAAATAGACAACACTACTGTATGATATTATGCAGTAGTCTAAGCGCGGGTTTTGCCCAGGATTTAGTAGATACACGGTAAGACGCTGAACCGCTACGCTACGGAAAACCACAATATGTATATAAATATATAATGAGTATATATAATATAGGCAAAATTAGTTGAATATAAGCTATGGTGACGCTTGAACTTAATGTTGTTTTAGAGTATTATCTATTACGTTGAATATAAAGCGAAAATAGGGTTACTGTGTTGTATATACCCGAAACACTTCGCGACCTCGTATTTGCGTCTAAGGTTACACGGAGAATTATATGGTCGATATTCAAAGACATATATTTGCCAGATTATTACGTTATCGGATCAATTTTCTTATTTGTTTCCGCTCGAAGAAATATTGTCGTATTTTGATACTCTTCTTTGATATATGCTTTTGACGCTGGTCAAATTGGGATTATTTACTCAGATGTCATTATTTCTATACAAAACGGAAATTTCATTTAGGAAATTTGATACAAATATAAGGATAAAGGTCACTGTCATAATCGAAATTGAAAATTTTTACATTTCTTCACGTTTTGAAGGTTTCTGAACATTTTGGCATACCTCAGAAAAAATGGATGTGTGTGTGTGCATGTATGGATACAATTTTTCGACCACGTTTTCGGGCGCACGAATCAACCGATTAGAATGGTTAAAAAAACATTCGATTTCTATTGATAGGGAGATGTGCTGATTAGTTTTTGACAAAAGCAGGCCATTATCGGAGTTACGGGCAAATATAGAGCAAAGAGTGCAGAAAATACAAATCAAGTTTTTGAGAGAACGGAGTATTCGATTTGAATTATCTAACAAACATTCAATTCGTAATGACAATGAGAAATGGTGATTAGTTTTTGGCAGAGGCAGGTCCAGCGGTTTTGGAAATACGGAGCTAGAAGTGCAAAAAATGACGGTTTTTGAGAGAACTAAGCGTTCGATTTGAATGATTCAAAGAACTTTCTGCTTGTTTTAAAAAAAATAATTGCTTTTGGAAAAAACAAATTATGTTTTAATTTTTGTTTTCATTTTTTTAAATATTCTTTTTGTATATCGAACATAATTCAGATTTTAATTGTAATTCTGACTTAAGTTCTAGTATACTTTAAACAAATATTTTCAACTTTGGAATTCCATTTATATAATTCTTATAAATATTAGACAAAGTTCCAGTATTTATAATAATCTATTTGAAAACATTCAATATTCCTCGAACATTTCCTTCCGGTATGGGAAGTTCCAGCAATTTGCTTTAATTCACGATCCCATACACACCACCAGTTTTATGTCGTTTATAAGCGTTTTATGTATATGATAGGATTGAAAAAATAAGCGAATATAAAACACTGCACAGATTGGTTACAAATAATTAATATTTTATCACATATCATTGATGTCGATGTTTGGTTTTAACTTTGATGATCAAAATTCATTTATTTTCATAAATAAAAATAAATAAATTAGTAAATATCAGGATCAACATACAATTTTTATCATATATTCATTTTATAGCAAGCATTATATCGGTTTAATATTTGAGGATTTAAAAAATAAATGAATACTGCATAGATTGAATAAAATATTGAATATTTTATTATAAATTCATGATCATCGATGTTCATGTTTGATAATAACTTTGTTGATCAAAATTCACATTTCGACGTTGGATATTGCACACTGATTAAATTATACCTCGTGATGTGTGGTATAGCGATTAAGAGCAAATTGATAGAGTTTCTGTATTATACATTAAACGAACAAATTGTAATCTCAAATTTACGTTAAAATAACTTACATTGTTGAATTTTTACTCATTTAAAAATAAAAATCATTTGCCAAACTTTACTTTTCTAACATTGTTTAAGCTTATAGTATAATAAGATCTAATCTCTTTATGAATACAATATTGGTATAATGTTATTAATTTGCTTTGAAATTAATGAATGCACTTTATAAAAGAAATGATGTAAAATTTATCATTACTTTCTCTATTCTTTACCACGATTCTTTTAATTCTGATTTTGCTCTTCATATATTTTTTCTGAATAATGTGCGTCTATAGACGAATAAAATGTATGGCCTCGGGAAATTCTTTTAAACGTACAATTCATTACGGTTATTTCTTTTATTCTGAAAGAAGTGTCTACAGCATCTCATTAATTAAACGCGTCGGAAGAAGCGCTATATTTACTTGCTTGGCTAACAAACTTCATAAGGCTGCATGCTCATGATCTCTATAATAAAATTTTAAAATGAAATAACGATATCATCTTCGATTTTTGGCGATTTTATTATAGTACCTTACGGGATATAGAAATAGCAAAAATTCAACAATGATTTTATTTGAATCCATAAAATATAAGCAAAGCTGCAATAAGAACATAAGCAACATCTGCTCTAGAGTTCAGCAAGATTCAGATTTTGTTCCAATATCTAGATTTTAATTCTAGTTCGTTTTTAATAGTAATGATACCTGAATCGCATTTGAGAATATGATTTCATAAATAAGAACAGTGATTAAAAAATCTAGTCGTTACCCATGTGGTATCACAACATGTTATATTTATATTATGTGTTGCTCTTTATATTATATATGAGCCAAATCCGCTAGATTAGATAAATCGCGGATTCAGAGTTTGATTAAATTTGTAATTAAATATGGAGACAATGCTGATATTTTCCACCGCACAAACATATTTTGTGATAAAACATTTATTTTATTCAAACTATGCATTTGTACAAGAATTATAATTCGAAGCGGGATTTTTCAAATAAAACTTCTATCTCAACAGCTTTAGTTCCGCGTATTTATTCTTTATTCAGATTTAATTTAGACGTTCGTCGTCTTGAATATTTTAAAATGGATTTTAAATACATGCTGCTGAAACTATTATCAATTTTGAAAAATTATATGAATTTCATTTAGAAAAATGGTTCATCTAAAAAATTATACATGTTTTTTTTAAAAAACTTGGCTCAAATTATATATTTTATTTTTAAATAAATTATATATAGCGCATCTACACAAAACATAAATTTTGACCATTTTTTCTTTGGTTCATTATTGTAAATCTACATAACAAGACTTTTATATTTATTCATATTTTGTGCTTTTTTCAAAGCTTTCTTTCTTCAAGCTTTTTATTTTTTGTAGTGGTTCATGCATCCGGAATTCTTTTCACAATATGCAATCAATAACTACAGTATTGATCTTATATTGCAGTACTTATATCAACTTTTGTAACTTTGCCAATTCATTCTATATTATTCATTTTTTTGCAAAAACATATTTCAAATCTATTCAACTGTCGTGCGCAGTATCCACTTTTAGTGGAGAAATTTCTTAACTATTGAAATTGATCTGCGACTATGATCTTTAAGCATTTGACTTTTTGATTATTTTAAAACATTCTTTCAAAAAATCTGACTTAATATATATTGTTTCACGGAAATAAATAAATTGAAAGATGAATTTTGTATTAAAATTAATAATTAAAAAAGTTAAATGCATAATCCATAAAAGTTAATTCCCTCGTAGCATTCGCAATTCAAATATTTCCGGTAATTCAACCTTTATAGCTGTTATTTTATGCATAGTTTTATAACTTTATTACGGAATTTCTGCCTCGAGCGATCGCTATTTGAAACGCTATTGAAGTCATGATGCATCGGAAAGGCATTAAGATGATATCGACGAACAAAACTGATAAAAACCCAAAGTTTATATGTGAAGTCATATCAACCATGAAGTATTTAACAACATAGAACCCGTCTGACAAAAATAATATAGCTATATCTTCTTTTCTACATAATTTATAGAGGAAAATTAAATATTTAGATAACATTTAGTACCCACTTCCAGTACGACTAAAATAAACTATGTAAATGTCAAACCTTTTAATAACACCGTTTTAAAACTTTTATTTTTAATTTAAGTTACTTTTCATCAAATCTTTGTTTAAGTGCTTATAAATAGTATAATTTGATTTCTCATCCATTTAACTTCTCATCGATTTCTTGTTCTAAAATGTTCTAGTAAATGTAAAAAAATTAGGAATCCGTGACTTTTATTCTTCACAATAGCATGATAGTACAATAGTTCCAACATGCAGATGTGTATGAAATTTACTTTCATAAATATGACATAAAACAGTTGTGATATTTCCATGTACTTAATTCTCACAAAGCAGCAAATTCTGACATATTGTTCACCTGCGGCGTTTGAAATGTTGGTAGATTCTTATACAATTTACAAGACTTCTTTTATTTGTCCACAACATGATTTCATGAGGCAAAGAGAATTTTATATTTAAAGTTACAATTTTTATATGTTTTACGTATCTTGCGACTATATATGAGTCTGACTTGACATAGATAGTTAAATATGACTTATCGATAAATTGTTTTAATTTTTTTAAATTAATAATTGGAAGTATATACCATCAATATCCATCGCATATAATACGTTTATAAACTAAAATTCATCTTTCAATTTAAGCTAAAATTTTTTTTTATATAAATTGGGCTAATAATTTTTACAAGTAATAAATAGTGAAAATATAGAATTTCTCTTGAAATAGAGAATTCAGGACTAAAACAATATATAATCAAGTAGTTGTGTAAGATCGTTAATATTTACCCTTTCCACTCGGATGCCGAATACGTATTAGTTCTCCAATTCGCGAGTGGGAAGGGTTAAAACAGATTTAAAAAAAAATAGATAACAATATAGTTTTATAAAGATTTCTCCACCATGTTCTAGAAATAACAAAAACTTACAACATTACCTCATTTCATTGAATGGTAAAGATTTGTACTTGAGTTACTTGCTCATATTAGTTAATACATAATTTTTGGTCAATATTGCAATATATCTTAAATTTCTTGAAAAATGTTCTAAGTAGAGTCAAAAAAATCAAAATGTTCTTAAAATATAAATTTAAACTAAATCCAAATGATAAATTCAGAATATTTAAATTTTTATAAACTTGGGTAATGTTATCATAGGGAAAACATTTATAAATAAAATTGTCTAATCTCTAATTCTTGAACATTAATTACATCAATAATTTATTCTAGACATATATTTTTTATACTTCTTAGTATATTTCTATAATCCTAAACCTGATAACAATCGTGCTGAAACATTTACAACTATACCTAATGTTACTTAAACAAAATTAAATAGAGAACAATTTTATAAAAATGAGGACATGAGAGCATTCCTAATAAAATAAGGATTTATTCAACATAATACTTTCATTGTTTTATTAAAGAAGCTAGTAATCACTAGCCCAATGAAAGTTCATTGAGTAGTAATTTACATCAATTCTGAATTCTAAGACTAGACAAATTTCTATATGTTTTAGATCAAGTAAATCATTACAGTAAAATTATAAAACAATTATTTAGTAATAAAAGTTGGTACGTTTAACAATATATTTACGGACCCGAGCCAATTTGACTCAATGAAAATTTAAATGACTATATACATTGATACATACAAGTATGTCTATTTTTAATTTTTTGATAATAAACATTCCATTCAAATTAACTTGAACTTATTTGTTTTCAAAAAAATTCAATTTTTTGTATGAGCCAAATTAGTTCACTTGAGTAAAAATAGGTATACAATCAACATCCGTAAATCTAGCGTTAAGAGTGGTAGTTGATTAAATTGAATGTAAAAGCTTCTAAACCAATTTTTGTCAATTTGCACTATAAGAACTTTTACTCTTCATTTATGTCTTTCTATTTAAGCGTGAATATTACCTGTTACTTGCAATTATATTTTCGCCAGTTTCCCATTATGGAAATTTTTATTTCGATGACGAACCATCCTCTTTAATGGTCGACAATTTAATTAATCACAATTTCCCGTGAAAGAATGACACGAAACAGAAAAAAAAACAAAAGAGTCTCTGAATAACGGGCGTAACTGGCACACCTGCGGTTGCCAGGGCGACGTTATCGACTGTAAGTACATGGGTATGAAATGAGCCTGGATGGATTTGTATCAGCCAGCCGCGCTAATCAAATAACGGAGATGATTTTGGGAAATTAATAAACGGATGCGGCAAGTAATTACGAGATTCGATTAACTGCTTAAAGTTCAAAGTTTTGGCGGTGTAATTTGTCTTAGATTTAATGCCGGGTTTTAATTGCGTTTCGGATTTTAATTAAAATTTACTATTTTTGATGTTCAGGTAAATATAACTTGCTACAGTGGAATTACGTTTACTTAGAAGGGTTTAATATTTATATAGGGTAGGAAGGGGCACAAAAGTGCAATTTGACTTTTAGCAATTATATTATACAAACCAAACCAACTACAGTAGAACCTCGATTTACCGCACTAATTGTTGTCGAGAGGTATTCGGATAATCAAAAATTCGGATAATTAAATATATGAAAAATAATGTTGTGTATTTATTAAAAATAACAAATATACACATAGATATTAACAAAAATAATGTTTATTAGGAAATAGAAACTTCCTTATGTATGTATATATATTAGGTTGTCAAATATCTCCCTTCCGCTTTTTTGCTATTGGTTTATAATACAAAAAGGCGGAAGGGAGATATTTGACAACCTTATATTTTCTCAGATTGCTTTACATACATATGTATACTAAACTGCAGCATTAATCATGCAAAAATTCGAATTGTAGGTATATACATATACTATACATATACTATATATACTATACCGGTAGTCCGGATAATCGCGAATCCGTATAACTGAGATCTGGATAAACGAGACTCTACAGTATACATCAAAACAAATAACATAAAATTATGCTTTATTATTATTTTTCAAAAATTTAACATGGGATCACTTTCATTTCATAGGCGAGATAAAAAGGGACATTCAGGGGGCTAAATCAGATCAGGGGGCTAGATCAGATAAAAATAGATAGTTCTATTTATTTCATTATAATCAGATTCATTGGATAATGAAATACAATTATTACAAGATAATGAACACCTGCTTAATATGGGCACATTTTTATGAAGTTTTTTATAAATTTTTTATCGCATTGGTTACAATTTACAACCTTCATATGAGACTTTATCAGAAGAATTTTTCATCAAAGTTGGAATAACTAATAATTTGATTTATCTTTTATAAAATAGCTTTTTTTACTTATTTTATATTTTTATTAACAAGCTTCTTATTGTTTACACTTCGCAATTAAAAAAATTTAGGTTGTTTTTCTCATCCAAACTACATGGGAACTATTCTAGTGGTTACAGAAATACAACTATTGAATCTAACTTAAAAATATTGATACATTTTATAAAACAATTATATTAAGTATACTTAAAAATTATATTTTATTGTCATAAACTAAACAACCGTGCTCAAAAATAAAAAGACAAAAAACGAAAAAAAATGCTTTCGTTTCAAAATTTACATTGTGGTCGTTTATATTGTGATAGTAATTTTGTCTGATTTAAGACTATGACTGGTTACACATCTTTTGCCCTCTACTTTCAAATATTGCTGTTAAAAACTTCCTAATTTTCTTTGTTTTTGAGATGTTGGTAGTGGACCTTTTAGCCCTGGTCTACCCTATAAATCGTGTATATTTTATTAGCATTTTGCAAAGTAAATGATATATTTTTCCTGTCTTTTGTCGGACCCGGTCCGACATATTAAAAATGAATACAATGTTCCACGATCTTAAACTATTTTTCTCTATTGATTCTCCAATTTAAGATGTATAAATAGAACCGAATTAATTTATCAAATTGTGGAATTTGTCTGGGCGTTGGCGACAGCCCTTTGAGTTCATTAGTGCTCGCAGACGTACTCGAGCTGACATTGGCCAAAATATTCCGAACAAGGACAACGATGACTACTAAATACTAATTGAATTTTAATTTAAATTATAAAAAACAGATTAATAAAATACTTATTTTCTACTGGTTATTTATTTGCCTGATTTTATATCAGTTAAAATTGAAATAATTCCAATTCCAATTCCAAAATATAAACTAAATAAATCAGCTCAAGAATATTTTAAATCACAATAATAATTTTCTTTACTCAAAAGACCTGTACTTTAAAAAAGATTTGTTTAGACAACGGATTGAGGAGAATCGTTCTATACAGTTATATAGCTACATTACCATAAATAAGCCATATATTATATACAAATTACAAAGTGAATTTTTATAAACAACGAATTCATAAATATCAACTGTAAACGACTGGTCAGCATTCTCTGGTATATGTAATTATATATATATACTAGCTGACCCGACAGACGTTGTTCTGTACTCATGTCTACAATTTTTCAATTTTTTATACTAATATTTACTGCTTAGTTAAAAATAATAATTACTGTTTTTTAAATTACTATTTACACCAATATATGAGTGATGTTGAATGTAGAACTATTTCAAATAAAATGATTGTTCTCAATTCCCACAGTTAACACTTTAATTATTCATTTAACAAATATTAAAAAATGTTCAATAAAATTGTATATTAAAAATTATACACTGCGATTTATAGAACATATTTATTTCCAATAGCTCAATTTATTTTATTGCATTTAAGGGTTATATAGTATTTTTAGTCATACCTGTAGATGTGGATGTATAAATGAATGATTTTTTGTTTATTCACGACTAAAACATCGATTTTCCAAATTTATGACACTAAAAATTATCGTCTGCCTTTGTGATTTATGTCACAGCATAAGATACACGTGTTGAAAATTGAAATCTTTTAAAAAGTACAACAAATTCAGAAAGAATTAATATATAGCATTCGCGGCAAAGGTGCAATATCACCTTCTATTTTTTTACCCAAAATATATGCTTCAATAATGTTGCCTATAATTTTTATAATTTCATACCATATTTTAACTGGCTTTTAGTAATTTTAATATCTAAATTACATTTTTTCTCCAATAAATCAATATACATTATTGCTTAAGTTTATATTTGAAGTGAATTAATTTGTCAAATCCTGTTCACATGTGCTCTATTCAACTTACAATCAACAAAATTATTGCTCTGTGAATTTTTTTACTGTGCTCCAATTTACTTGATATTTTGGAAATAGGCTAATCTTTATCTTAATTTCAATGTTTTTAACAATTTGCACTCCGTCACCATCCACAGCATTAATTGGATTATTACTCTTTTAATTCTGATTTTATCAGAACTTGTAATACACTATTTTAAAGGTGATTAAATGAGCTACAACTTTCTCTATCATTAATTTTACCGTAACTTCTCTTATCGTAAAACGGCGAAGTTAAGAGGCTCGAAAGACCTCTGGTTGGACAGCCCCTTAATTAATCATACATCTATCAATATTTGTGTAACGAAAAAATAATAAACAATAATAATTAGTCAGAAAAATACCTCGAATTTTCTTATATATATATATATATATATATATATATATATATATACTTTTATACGTATTCTTTCAGAGGTATTATGATGAGAAATTGGTTGTTTTCTTTTAAATGTTTTGTTTTTCATGAAATCATGAGTTTTTTGAGAATCATTTGTACTAAAGTTGTGGTATTTTCTAGAATCCATCAAGATCTCTTAAACCAAGTTAATTCTAGATTGAATACGATTATTTTTAATTTTGGTGGATATGGCACTCAAAGTATTTGATTTAAATGAAAAAAAAAACATTGCATGCGTCCTTTATCTGCATGATAGCTCACTCATTTTACACGCATAAGTACTCATTTTAAAGCTTATTTTGAGCACTATAAAAACCCATTTTCATATCTAGCCTAATAATGTTCCTAAAACACTATAAAATAACGATTTATTAAGATTTTAATTGATATAATTCTGTTCATTACATGATTTTCGTTAAAATGTATATTTTTGAAGGTGTTAGCAAAAAATGATGAAAAACGCAAAAAAGAAACAAATATTCAGTAGCCAGTAACTTGAAAAGTATTTCCTTTTTTGAAAAACATTATTAAATATTTTTCTCGTATAATTAGTTTTTTTATCGATACCCAACGTTATTTTGAAAAAAGTAAAATTACACCACTGAAAAGAAATGTCATCCACCCGAGAAGTGGTAAAGGAGTCTAAATTGTTTTCACTTCTGAAGAGTAAGATGAACCTAGTTCCAAAATTCCAAACGAATTGGAAAATAGTAAAAATTTCAGACCCAAAGCGCTCCATTGAGTAAATATTCCGTACCCAATGACAAACATATGAATTTTTGACACAATGAAACTTGTAAAAATTTTTTTTTTGTATTGTGACTTAGTATAGTAAGGCAAAACTACTGCAAATTGAATATTTTCGAGCGCAATCACTTATGGTTCGTCTCCTTTGCGCAAATTTGTACGGCGAATTTGTTCGCAAAGTGCGCAAACAAAATTATTGCAAGCAAAAGCAAACCACGCGCACGTCAGACGCATGCGCAGACTGCATCACTTGTCAAATGCATGTTATATTATTTGCATCTTATATTAATTTAATTTTTGGCACATCTCAGCTGCTTTTCGGCATTAATAATGTAGACATTACATTTTCCTTATTCATAATTATGAATTTATTATATTCTAATATCGCCTTAGCCTATAAGTGAATAGAAATGTTTGGCAAATGACAGTCCTCAATTGTTTTTAATGTCAAACTAAGCTTCAAATATTTTCAAGGGCAAACAATGATAAGCGGTTTTTTGTAATTTTTTCTATTTATTTCTACAATTTAACTATATTTCTATGAATCAAAACATTCTAAAAAATTTTCCGAACAAACTTCAGGAAGATTCATGAAAATCCGAATTATAGTTTAGGAGGAAATATGAAACTTACATTGTTACAGAAGAATTTTATATATAAGATATATACAAATGGCAGAATAAAATTAAATTTAAAAAAAAATTATAAACAAAATGGATTTTGATAGAATTTTGAAGTTAATTAAGTGAGTGGTCATTGCTATATTATACTCTAATAATTAGTTGCATATATGTTGTCCCTTTATGGAAAATATTTGCGATGCTTTAATAATTGTTAAACTCGTTGATTTCTGTTATTTATTGTTTGTGATGTCAAACAAATGATTACTATAGTGCACTCATGGTTATCAAATAAATTCATAAAACATTCATACAATTATTATTGATTGGGCGTTACAATAATTTAAACTCTACTCATGTACATTGATATATTTATATATATATATATATATATATATATATATATATATACCAGGGTGGTCCTTAATATGGACATTTTCGCATTTCCTTGCTCGCAAGGGCTCAAATGGTTCCAAATTGATAAAAAACAATTCTCTGAAAGTTTTAGCTCTTAATATTAACTTTTAGATAGCACGCAATTCGTATGAAAATAGCATAGAAAAAATTTTGAAAATTAAAAATAATTTTTTTTAGGTATAACTTAGCGACAAATGAATTAAAAGTGAAAATTCGTGTCATTTTTTATTGAAAATTCGACGCTCTGCAAAAATTTTGAAAATTTTTTCATGCTATTTCCATACAAAACTTAGATTGAATTGTGCTCTATCTAAAAGACAATATTAAGAGCTAAAACTTTCAGATAATTGTTTCTTATCAGTTTGGAACCATTTGAGCCCTTGGGAGCAAGGAAATTCGAAAATGTCCATATTAATGACCACCCTAATATATACGTATATACGTATTGATATAGTCTTGTGTATATGCGTCTGTTTACTTTGAAGCTTAAACATATAAACCCGTTAATGTTGGTCGGTCTTAGACGGAATGTTGCTGGAGGCAGTAAACGTATGTCGGTCAGCACCGCGTGCGCTGCAATAAAAATAAAGCATCGCCGCATTAAGCGGCATGTCCGCTACATTCGCCGTTCAGCTGAGTCGCATCCCGGACCGAAAGAGCTTTATTTCTCCACATTGCATTAGGGCGAGAGCTAATTAATAGATTTTTTCATATGTATTTGAATTGACTAAGTTATCGCATGATCCGTGCTATCCAATATACTTAAGGGGAAAGCTTGCTTTAGTAAGGTGATCATAGTTTTTGCATGAAATCCTAGACGGATTATAATGTGTCCGAGAGCGGGGGAGCGGGGGGTGGTGTTGGTGAGCTGAAATTTATATGCACAATTTTCGGTTCAAATTTTTAGTTGAAATATATTTAAAAGAATATTAACAATCAAAACATTTTTAAAAATCCTAGACAATCCGGAACAAAACACCCAAAACCGGAACAAATATTGCTTTTAGAAAAAGCTGAGGAGCAAGGCGGAAAATCGGGACTGGCCCATCCAATCCGGAACGCATGGTCACCTTAGCTTTAAAGGTTTCAAAATCGCTTTTTTGATGAATTTTTAGGGAAAGAAATAAATATTTAATTGAAACGAAACTTTCAGGTTTTATTGGTATATATTTCAACATTCTTCTCAAATTTTTTCATTGAAATATTTAAGTATTTTGCCGAGGCGCCACGAGCATGCATGTGTCGATTGGCGGGAAGGATGGCAAAAAATTTCTACCCGAAACAAAAAAAAACTAAAATAAATTTATATTTTCAATAGTATAAATTTTAGTTGAACCTAAAAAATCCAGAACAAAGTGAGAAATTCACCAATTTTTCGCAACTCAAAAAAAAACATGTTTTATGATAAAAAAATCGCTTTGGATTGTTCAAATAGTTGTTTAATTATTACTTTTTTTAAGGTTCTTTAGGTTCAACTAGAAGAGAATTTAATCCTCAATACAATCAACTTTGTATCGTTTTGATAGGACATTCAGCTTCTTTCCTATCTTTTTCGCCAATTAGGTAAAACCGAAAATGAAAAACCAAGAAATTGCCGAAATCTACTTCTTAGAGAATTCTAGCAAACAAAGAAAGGCAAAAAAATTGAAATTGATTGAAGAAATCGTATATGTAAGAGAAATCACACTTTAGTCTTTTATATTATCCGTCCTTAAAGAGCAGAGTTTTTATATAATTGTTGTATAACAATCATACTGGTATGCTTATGTTTCGGCCTAACCAAGCTACGCATATTATACGCATACATACGCATTTATACTTGTTTATCTATGAAGCTACGTTTATCTAACTGATACAATTGACCATAAATCAGTAAAAACTAGGAGTTCAGTGCCGTTATATTAGCTCAGCTGACACTATATATATATATATATATATATATATATATATAGTTATTTCAATCCGTGTTATATAATCCTTAATATATTGTATTTGTTCAACGTTTGATATATTGTTTAAATATGTTTGGCAATATAAATTTTGCTTGTGCCACGTTATAGGTTCCTAAACCATAAAGTTGCAAAAGAGCATAATGTTGCGCATATGGATGAATTTCTATAACCTTGCGATTTATTGGAGTAAGGATGTAGTGGTTATGATTTCTTGCCCTCGAATATGTTTTTTCGGAGAACTTGATATCGATTTTTACTGAAAAATATAGTGAAAAATATGTTTGTAGGTAAAACTCAATAGAATATATAGAGCACTGTTCTCGAAAAATAATGCACGTATTACCATGTTTTGTTTTCTATTTCTCATTTTACTATTAGGGAGTAATAGGAGCAATAGTTTCATTCAAGAATAGGCTTTTACAACTTGTATCGAGTTGAAGAATTTAACTCAAGTGATGAACCTGTCTTTCAATCTGTATTATTATAATGAAATATTATAAATTATTAATTTATTTTCTCATTCATTTTTTTCCATTTATTCATTAATAAAATTCTAAAATATTTGATCACAAAAAATATTCCTTTATTCAGGTTTTGTGACGAATTGAAAAGAAAATCTTAATCAAATGTGTGCAATATTCAGTTTCAGTGAAACTGGATCATACGGTTTGTAAAAAGATATGAAGATTACTGGTATAAGGTAATAAAAGATAATTAACATAAGGAAAGTGATTCCTTAATTTATTATAGTTTTCAAATTTTAAAAGACCCAAAAACTTCCTGGTTCAGCATATTATTGTATTAAGAAGGTTTTAGACAGTTTATTTATAAAAAAATGTAATAGCTTAAAAAATATTTGATGTTGATAACAGTGTGTAATTGAACAAAAGTTACTAATTTGAGATAAATGGCGAGCTATACTTATGTTTTAATGCAGGCTTATTGGCAAATAAATCTCTTGATTCAATTAATAATGTGAATAAGTTTTGGACGGCCTCTTTTTCTAAAAGGGCCCCGGTGTGAGTGAAACGACGTGATTAGTGGAGCACCTAACGGCCGGGACGCCGCGCACTAATAGCGTCAATTTGTTTTTGCGAATTCGCAGCACGTAGCCTCCAAAAAATATGACCGCGCCAGACAATGGAAGCTGAAGGGATTTCCAATCCGGCCAGGTGTGTGATTGGGTTGCAAAATCGTTTGATCTTGTGTGACACATTCTTTTCACACTATTTTCAGGAAGATTGAAGTGCTAAATATAGATGAAAGAGCGTTACGTGTATGGAATTTGAATGGGAATGTTTTTGTATAGTAATTGGAGGCTTAATTAAATTAGAAGTTATGAAGAATTAATTCATAAAGAGCACATTGATATTAAAATGTGAAGTAAATAACCAATTTAAGCTTAAATTATACATCCAGCATTTATTTTGCATTTTTAATCCCGTTTTTATATGATGAGTTTAGTAACAATATTTAGGAAATATTTTACAGATATAGATTATAAAAAAGTATAATATATTCTATATAGTAATTTAGAATACATTACATTTTTTTATATTTAATAAAAAATGTAGTATTATAGATAGTATATTATAGTGAACCATGATTTGGTTTAATGTTTTATATTGATTTTAGTAATTAGCAATCACATAAAATGATTTTTCGGGCGCTGACTAGTACATTTTCAATCAAAATTATGTTAACATATTATTTGATACTATGGGCGGTTATGAGTTTAGCTTAAATATTATAAGCTTTGTATGTTACAACTATCCAAAGCATTGTTTCAACTAACCATAGGTGTGATTTTTTTTACATTAATCAAGATAACTATTTAAACAATTTAGCAATTACAAAACTTGCTACACATTATCAAAGATTGATAAATTTGAAACCAAATAAGATATCTAAAATTTTTAAATTAGTCAATAATAATGACGTAAACTAAAATTTTATAATAGATTAATTTTATATTACTTGCGAAAAAGCCATCTACACAGTTCTACAATATTATGCAGAATGTTTTACATGCTCAATCGAGACAAAAAATATGTTTATAACGTTTAAGATTCTGTTGAAAAACGCTTATTACTAGTTATACTGATTGTCTCTATCCCCTATATTTTTTTTAATACATAACGAAAATCATTACGTTCGAGTGGCTTACGTGAACTTTAAAACTAAATTACTAAAGCTAGCAAAATATTGAATTTACTAAACTTTCACTGACTTTTTTCTCAAGTAAATTTCTTACAAACTCTTTGCAGTACCTCGTTTTCTTCTTATTCCAAATCTATTTCTATAGGTGCTGCTTCAAATACTTCCTAATTCAAGGTTGCTTGTGTCACATTTATGGATGTCTATAAATACCTTAACCGATTTTCTACCGTAGAAAATTCTCATTTTCATTTTGTTTACATTAAAGAAGAACGATACTCTGAGGCAGAAAGGCTGCGGCCTTTGTTCGTGTATATAAATATTGACTTTTAATCAATTTATACGCGTTTCCCATTGTGCGAATTCACAAATAACTCGCAAAGGGGGATTGAGCACGTACACATGCTACTCGAAAGAGGCGTTCGAGCTGTCGACGCCTGTTTGCTTTGTCAATTGGCATGTAAAAGACTGTTTTGTAACAATAGTACATTTCAGATAATGAGCATTGTTATATAAATGTTTAGTTGAATGTTTTGCCTTTGAAAAAAGAATTTAACTGGATGCTTCAGAAGTTTCTTTTACATTTTCTCGTAGTTGACACTACTTTTGAAAACACAAAGACTCATGCATTATCCCTCTGTTCAAGCAGTTTCAGTTTGCACAGCTCTTTTCCGTTTTGTTTGCACTATTAAGATCATTAAATGTACGAAACAAAAGACAACATTTATTTCGTATTGTGGTTCATTATTTTAAAACAAGGTGGGTGTATGAAGATGTAGCACGAAACTTGAGCTTTACGCAGGACCATGACCAACCCATTATATAAAGGATTCTGATTAAAGTCAATGATATTACCATTGATTAAAATTTCTCAATCGTTAGCAATGGATTAATATTATTCATAGATTAATTTTTTTCTTCGAGCTCTTACTATCACTTACGTTACTACTGCTTTTAAAATTCTTCTCTTCGTAGAGGGTTTTATATTGCCGCCGAGATTTGTACTATTTAAAATATTGTGAGAGAATTATTTTTAATCTGGTGAAGCTGCTGAAACGACGGATAGACATTATCAAAACCGTGTTTGATATAAATCTCTGATATAGTGAGTGGCAGAATGCTTCTAGGTTTCCCACAAGCAGAGTTAAATATGGGATATATTCGTTGCTGAGTTGTTTAGGTTTCGCGCCTACTCATGGCGCAATCTTATGAATCATATTATATATAATCATATTATATATTGACAAGAGATTTTTTTTAAATCTTATTCTCTATTTTATTTACAACTGTCCAGTTAAGGGCATTTAATAAATTTGGGAAATTTACAATTGTCAGCCGTAAAGGGATTGTATTCTAAATAGGCTTGTTGGGAAACTCAAAAGTTGTTTTCACATTCGTTATAATATTAACAAAATTTTATTGATAATGATATAATCTTAACTATTCACTTATAAATAATTTCTTATAAATACTGACTAAGTTATTTCAATCTTTATAAGGACAATAGATGACTTAAACCCAGTGGCGCTTTTCTTTTCAACCTTCGTCGATAGTTCTCTGTTATTAAGGCGTTTGCTAGTGAATTGAAAATTACTTGTTTGGTTATTATTTCATTTTATAGTTAAGGATCATTTCTTGCTGATGATTGTTCAAATTTCATCAGCAAATTGAAATCACACTTACAGGATTATTTATTCTCCTAATCATAACAGTTTCTGGTGATTTCTTCTTCTAGTCATAACAGTTTCAATGATGATATTGCTTGTTCTGGGTGCATCAAACGTAACAGTTTTACTGGAAGCACTTAGTATATTATAAAAAAGTAAAAATTTATTTTAGTATAATTTATTTTTGGTTTTGATGAACTCGGGATACATGGAAAGCTAGCTGCATTTGACATTTATAAGCTTGTGATACACGAAACGACAAATTCGAATGTGTCAAGTGGACAACCATAACAAGTTAGGAAACAATGATGACAAATCATTGTTACCCCACAGCCATATTGCGAAAATAGACATGGTGTTTCATTTGATAAACAATGTTTCTATAGAATTAGATGAAATTATTGAAAATATAATTATCAATCATTGTTTATTGATTGCATTATTTACTTCACGGGTATCGTAATTACATTATGATAACCAACCTTGTATTAATTACTATGCAACAAAATTTAATTCTATATGAACGCAAGTACCTAATGTTATTAGATGCACAAGAGTGTCAAATGTTTTAGACTTGCGCAAACGTAAAATTAATATTCTCTAAATTAATTAATGAGTAGGTACTACTATATTATTTTTACAATAAATATTATATAATGAGTTTATCTAGTTCAATCAGCTTTAAAAACATATACTTATCTTTAAATAGTCTTAGAATTATTGGCGTCAGTGGTTTCAAATTATGTTGGAAAAAGTTTTTATTATTTTGCTGTATTTTATGAAAGTTCCTACATAAGCTTTTAATGAATTTAATTTTTTATATCGCCATATTATATACTAGCAACTCCTTGATGTTGTCACTGCATCCAATCATTTACAGTTTGGCAGTAGGTAATTTTTTGCGCAATATTGATTCGATAGTGTGATGTCTAATTATTCTCTGTCAACGCCAGGCAAATTTTCGCATTTCAGAGGCGCCTGGAGAAATATGCATGATATTACGTGCTCACCGATACACCGCCCGACTTAATTTATATGGTAAATAAATCTTGCTTATAAGCAGTAATCCCAAGAAACATATTCGGTCCAGTGATTATGTCGTCGCCTGTTCTTTCATTATCTCAATTCCCTGGTTACATATGTAGTTTATTATATTACTGATGATACATATTGCCACACACACACATACACACACACATACACACACACACACACATATATATATATATATATATAATTATTTGTAATTTTAAATACATGTATACATGTAAAATAAAAATAATTATCTCAGTATGATTTTCTTACAAATGTTTTTATATAACTTGAAATAAAAGTAAAACATATTGAATTACAAAAACTTTTTCTTGGCAAATATTAGTTTATCATAAATAAGTAACAAAGGGTCTAACATAGTAGTAATCCATCACGTGCGGGTAGTACAGAAACATTTCGTAATAAGTTTCGCAAACCGCATTCAACGCTAGTAACGCTTGGTCATGTACAACTTCTAATAGTACGAGGGAGGGAACTAATTTCTTAGAACAGAAATATCTTTAGAAAATTTTAGTCAATTATTATATAACATTTTATTATAATATGCTTCTATGAAAATGCTTTAGTTTTTCTTAAAGATAATAGAACATATTTGATAAGCACGTTGTGTTCTACAGAAGACAGCATAAATAAAGATATATCAGAAGACTATATATTATCTCACAATTAGTCCATTTGAAAGATTATCATCATAAATTTTGATTCAAAAAGTATCATATGAAAAAATATGTATATAACCGTTTAGACAATAAACTAGAATATAAAGAGTCTCTATCAGAGACGTTAGAGAAAAGTCTATAAGTTAAATATAGAATATATAGAAGTGTCCCATATATACCCACAAGCTGGTATTATTAGCGGGGGAAAACAGAAGCGTGTTTTTTTAGATAAAATTATTTTTAAAATTATGTAAAACAAGGGACAAGTGTCACATCAGTAATAGCACAAATTATTCCAAAATGTAGAAATCTTCAATCATTTCTGCTTTGGAGATATCAGCCCCTTTATTAGACATAGTAGTCCTTCTCATGCACTAATACTCAGTTATTCATTTATCATTTCGCTGTTTTCTCGCGGACTTGCTACGGCTATTCATTCGTCGTGAGACCCTCGTCACAGCTGCTTCTTTGTACACAAAGGTTTCAAACTCAAAGGACTCGGACGACCCTTTTAATATTAACGCCGGACGTACTTTTGCTTGCAAGCACTCGGAATTCGAATACGAATAATACAAGTACACAATCCGGTGGAGACGCCGCGTAGTTTTTATTCATGACGAAGCACTTACGCTATACCGATACAAAAATTTCAATAGATTTTTATCAGGTATTTTTTAACATATGATACGGAAAGCTATTGATTTGACTTAAAATATGAAGAGGTATATTTTCATGCAATTATTTTCACTTTCGAAGAAGTGCACTCAATACAACCTTAGTGAGAAGTCTGAACAATATTTTATAGGTTTCTATTGAAAATTATTTGTTTTCGTTTTATCAAGTAATTTAATCTTAGAAGCGTATAATTTTTTTCGAAACTCGACAAGAGGGAATTTGTCGTTGAGATACAATTTTATTAAATATTTTAATGGCCATTATAGAAGGTTTTTACATAAAAAACTTATCCTCCAAATTAATTTAACGCTGTGAACAGATTCATTAAAAAAAGATCAGATCTTCAATTTATAATTATCCCATTTTAAATCGAAAAACATTTAAAATCTAATTTATTTCTCCCGTTCATCAGTTGTGTAAGTAATCCAATTTCAACTTTGTAATTCGATGCCTTAAGGAAAATATATTTGTTTGGACCGAACTTATTTCATTGAGAAGAAGTGATTTATTAATTAAAAGTGAAGCGAAGAAAAAAACCTCGAACCTTTTGTTTGAAGGGCATGTGTGTTTAGTTTGACCTACTTGTTCGTAAGGGTGAGCTCGAAATAGATCTACAATTCAATGAACAAATTTAATTGCTGAAAATTATTCCACATGATACAAATGCAATTGGAATAATTTATATTTATGGTGCGAGAATTAAGTGCGTGAGTAAATATGTATATGAATATATGCATTTAATGTTGTTTAAACAATGAATAATTATTAATTGATGTCTATTGCGAACACAACAAATATATTGACTAATTTAAAAGAAAAATTATATAATCGAAAGTAGTGATTTAAAAAAATATTGTTAATTAAAATTGATTTTAAGACGTGCGGTCACTCATTAGGGAGCAATGAAGTATCTATACTTTTTATATAATACAACTTTTTTGCTATCTACTACTTATATAACAACTTTTAAACATAACATAAACCTAGAATGAAACCATTGAACAAATCTTTTGGATTTTAGTCAAGCTAGAAAAAGTCTTTAAAACTTTATAGAGAAAAACCTTAACATAGAGCATATCTCAACTGACTAATAACGGGTTTTATGCTGACTGAGAAAACATCTAACGAATGCATTCTCTGTAGTAATGTACACAAGACACCTCAGAATCTTCTCTAAGAATGACAGTAAAAAAAACACCAGTTGGTCCTTTTCAGGTTCTAAAATTCTTAAGAGAAACAGAGACGGTTGCTGCAATAATTTGAATCTTGTTCCGGCCAGAACATTTTTCCATTCATTTAAACAGGGAAATACATAAATAAAGTTATTTTATTATTCTTAAATATGTAGTTATTAAAAGTTAGTTATTTCAAACTAAACTAGTTATTACAAACTATAATTCAAATCGCACATTACTGATTTTGATTTAATCAACGCGCGGTAATAACCAAAGCATTATATCACTAAAAAATAAATTTAAATTTTAATGTAAGTATTTATTTATTCATTTTAATATTCATAAACGCTTTTCTATATTATAATTGGAGTTAAATTTGCCTTTTATGTTTTAATGGTTGTTGAATTCTAACATAATATTGTATTAATTCTCTTGTTCTATTCATGAAGTCTATACCGTTATTAATAATAAACTGTTATGCTAATCTGATCATCCTAGCTTACTCTAGAGAATTGGGAGCTGTAGTAATATGAATTTGTTACGCATTCATGCACGGATCGTGAGCTATTATTTACGCGTATGAGGGTCAAATGTTTTACATAATGCCGAACTGAATATACATGGGGGTAATGTAACATATAGATAATATATGCAGGAATTGTGTATAATATACCACAAGAAACAATACCTAAAAAATAAACTTTGCATATATAGTTTATATACACATTAAAGTACATATATATAGATATATATATATATATATATATATATATATTTGTGTGTATTTTTCTACAATAAAATCGTTTTAATTATTGGATGGATGCCCAACTTTATCATAATATTTCACCATCTTCACCATCACCATCATATCACACTTTTTACTAGAAATTAAACCAAAGCTATTAATAAATGTGTCGTATTCATACATTAATCTATATCATATTTACATATGCACAACTGAACTAACTCTTGTTAAAT
The DNA here is from genome assembly GCF_003426905.1 of Ctenocephalides felis. Lineage (NCBI taxonomy): Eukaryota > Metazoa > Arthropoda > Insecta > Siphonaptera > Pulicidae > Ctenocephalides > Ctenocephalides felis. The sequence goes on along the minus strand of NW_020539725.1, from coordinate 39,727,121 downwards.
TAAATAATTAATTATTGGTTCAATAATGGAATGAAAATTATGAATACACATGTTTTAATACAGGTCACCCAAGGCGAAATGTCAACCAATAATTGCTTATTTAAATTGATGATAATTAGTTCAGCTATGCTTTTGTGAATATAATACAAATTAATTAGTTTAATTTACCACTGAAGATGACATAAAATTATATGTCGAAATTTACGGAAATAATAGAGATATTTATAATTATATTTATGTTAGTATTTATAATTAATTTGTGTTAGTATTCCGAGTACAATATCCAAATGCAAAGAAAATTATTTTTTGAAGATAAGTATTGGTTTTCTTTTAGTCTGATCGGAAAACTCTTATTATTATTCATTGAATGATAATTGTAAATAGTTTTTTAAAAATGTATGATTTATGAAACACATGTTTCTTTAATTTTTTACTGAAGATGATAATATGATGTTTGATGTAGATATTTTTAGTGGAAGAATCGTAAATCTGTTTGGTTTATATCTGAAGTCTAAATTTTATATTAGAATTTAAAGAAATAACCAAATAATCAAGTAGCTTTGATAAGTTTAAAAAAATTAGGAAAATATTATGATCAGGTTTTTTTATATGTATATTAAGACAGGTCGATTATAAGATCACCTAGGCTCATATGATTTAGGATTCTATGGATTAAAATAAGATACTTTGCTGAAGAAAGCATACCTCTAATTATAAGTGAATTTTGATGTCCTGTGCATTGACCCAAAGATAAGTGTTCAATTTTGGAATACTTCTCAGGCAAGGGTCTCAGGGTAAAATTAGTGGTTGTCGGTCATACAACATATATACAACATACACTTTAATACCTTTGGACGCGGTAGGGGCACTCTAAATGGGTCAACATGGAATTTTTCAAATTGTATTTTAACCTTTATTTTTGGGTAAATACACAGGACATCATAATTCATTTTAGAGGTATGTTTTCTTCAGCAAAGTATCTTATTTTGATTTCTAGTGTCCAAAAATCATATGTACCTAAGCGGCTTTTTTGACCCATATAAATCGACCCGCTCTAATGTATACATGCATATACATATAGTGTGTGTGTATGTGTTATCAGATTGTTTTCCATTTGCGATTGTGGGACACGTATACTGTGATTTGTCATAATTGTACGGCGATAGTATCTCGGTTCACGGGAGCAGGATCGCCGCATCCTGTGATCATCGAATTACATTTGCGTCAGTTGGCTTGCACAACCGTTGCCTTTCTATTCGCCTTTTTGCCTCTGTTCATGTTTGTTCAGAAGCATCGATCTGTTTGCAAAATTCAATTTACCGAAACTTCCTGCCAATACAAACAATGTATCAATTTGAATTTCATTATGTCGCGTTCGGGAAAAATCATTTCATATCATCTGATCTCTTCATGGCAACATATGATGTTATATAAATTATATAATTTTTATTGGAATACGTTGGATTAAATTAATTTATTGCCTTACATATATATAGACATATAATATATATATATATATATATATATATATATATATATATAGTTACATATATATACATTAGAGATGGGTAACTCACTCAGTGGAGTTATTTCACTTGATTTGTCATATCCGACTTTCCTAAACTGGTATTAAATCTGTTAATTCGTGCAGACATTTACTGTTTTTAGCGTTTTTGCTTTGGGAAAGAAGTGGTCGCTTCCTCGTCTGACAGGCAGTTTTATGACCTTTTAGGTATAAAAATCAAAATACCATTGTGTATTTTCCAGAAAATACAAAAATATTACTTCAAAGATACAGAACAATGAAATTGTGTTCAAGAGTGAATAGCTCAAATGTTTAATTTATTGAATAGTAAGGGTTTATATTTCTAACTACGACAATCTTTGGCCCTGAATGACGACGATCGGGAATATACATACCGAAAATTATACGAAACGAAATATGTACATTTAATCTGGTTTTACCATAGCCTGAAATAACAACACTTTAGAGTGCAAAATTTATCAGTGATATCAATAGTATTTAAGCAGCAAAAAATATTTAGTATTATATTATTACTTTTACACAATTATATAATTGTGTAAAAGTAATAATATGCTAATCGAACTACCCGATATAATATTAATTCTCGAGTGGCAACAGCAGAAGAAAAATTTAGAAAGCAGAAGTATTATGTTTTGCTTTTATTACAAAGTTTACTACTTAATTTTTATATAAAATTAATCAAAAAAAAAATATTTTCTCATCAAAAGGAAATAATTAAATTGAATTTGATCTCAAGTTTTGCGTTTTTACTTTGGTCAACACTGCTAAAATTATGAGTCATTGAGTCGATCATCTGGTCGACCGAAAAGTTTTACCACCCGTCATTTATTTGTGAAATTTTAGAAAAATTATTTTATTGATATTTATTCATAAATTTTCTTTCGCCTGATGCCTAGTGGACTTTTTATAGCAAAAAATTACCAGCTAATTGTTACTAGGACTCCGTCTTCGACATCAGTTGCCTTCTCGACGATAGCAATCGTTTTTTCAATATTTTGCAAGTTACCAAGCAATCTAACAATAAACTTTTGTGTTAATGTGTATATTCTATGAACAACAAAATCAGTGACTGCAAGTGATTAGAGAAATGGCAATAAGACGTAAAACCAGTACTATCTGGAATCATTTTTCCTTAAAGATAATAAAGCAAAATGCAATTATTGTGCGAATTTTTTAAGTATTTTATTTTCAAATACTGGAAATTTAATAAAGCATTTGAACTATACCGATTTATCCGGCAATGCGTCGCGAACTGTATTATTGGATAATATTTTTGCGTTAAAAACTTCAGAAGCTGGTACATAAGATTCAAATCCATCTAATACAATGAAAAATAATTCTAATGTTACCAGAAATTATTTGCAAAATACTAATCCTTTATTCCTGAAATAGATGCACAATTGATCAAGATGATTGCAAAAGGATATCATTCAATGCAAATCATTAAAGGGATTGAATTTAGAATGCTATTGAAGTTGTTAAATCCAAGATATAATGTACCGAAATGCTTAAAATCCTGACTTTTTATAATTTGAATATAGAGAATTTCAAATAATTAATAGGATTTGACAAATCCTTAGATACATAAACAACGGCTATAGAACACATTTGTGTCGAGTATTTCGGTTTAAAAGTTGTCGGAGTCGTGGAGTTGTTAAGCGGATATAACACCATATATATATATATATATATATATATATATATATATATTTGAGTGAATTGTGTTTTATCAATTTGGAACCATTTGAGCCCTTGGGATTAAGGAAATTCGAAAATTAAGGACTACGCTAATATATATGTAATTTAAAAAATGTATATCTGAGTGCTTTATGAAAAAAACTGGTGTTATATTGAAAGGTATCTCAATATTTCCATTTTTTGTCCAACATTATATACTTTTATGATCAGTATAAATAAGACTCATTATAAATTATTATAATTAAGTACCTATAATATATTATTTATTAAAAATTTGCAATATGATTTTGCTCATAAATTGACGCTTATCAATTATTATCTACAAAATATGAATATTTTATTAGTCCATATATTATTCCTATTTAATAAATTTTTCGAATTATCACCTCATCTCACGAATCGATTTACGCCTTTGGGTGTTGTGAAATTTGGGTGTGGGTATTTTGTTTGTATTTATTCGCATCCATCAAAACATCACAATAGCCACTCAAAATTACTTCTTGTTATGAAAACAAAAATAAAACAAGGTAGAGGTTCGCGTGACGTTATTGTTCTGGCCATGACCCAAGTTTCAAGGATCCACTAAATATATACACAATTTCCAATATATACAACCCGGGGCATGCATTGTATATATATATATATATATATATATATATATATATTACTTATATATACATGAGTTATTGTAAATATTATTCAAATGTAAATGTACATATCATGCATGTAACGTATATATTTTGAAAAATTTCAAACATATTGAAAGTTATGCTCTAACGAAAGACAAAACTTTTAAAACACAATATCACATAGACTTATTCATTTTAATTTTCCAATATTCATAAATAATGGAAAATATAGTGCAGGAGCTATAGATTAAGATAAGCTTTTTATATTTTTATCAGTTTTACTTCAATACTATAAAGAATTTAAAAAATAGAAAATTCATGTAATAATCCCTGTAGTAATCTGTTGGTAATCTTTTACACATTAAACAAGTAAATACAATTTACGTCGCTGTAAATACATTTTTAAAGAAAAATCTCTAAATATAGAAAATATAAATAACAAATCAAAACGTTAAATTCAATCAAATCAAAATTTAAATAACAAATGATAACGTTAAATCAAATTAAAACGTTAGCATTTCAAATTTACTATTTATAGACACATGTACGGGTTATGAGTTATAACTCCACTATTCAAATTATATATATTTTAATTATTTAATATATTCGCAGTGCTTTTTTAATAAGATTATTAAAGACGTAGGTGCAATTAGATTTACGACTTACTACGCTACTAAATTAATAATGCAATTAATTTTACTCTATCAACCCGATGGCCTTTGAAATTTTATTACCTCTGCGTTTTAATTATAAACTTTGACCTTCATAAAAATTGTGATAAACTAAAAATATTTTTCATTAAGCACCTAATGATGACGCAAAACTAATAAGAAAATGGATTTAATAAAAATTCATCTTTAGAGTAATTTTTCATATTAAGAATCTCTATTTTCAAGAAGTATTTTGAGAATTTATATTGTTACTTTTGTGAAAATCTTATTAAGTATGAATACAAACGTAATGCTTGGCTTGAAATTTATTCATCTTTTGGAATTATTGGAAGGGCCTACGACCTAAACTAAACTTTTAAAAATACATTATGGCAGGTTTGAATAAAAACAATTGCAGGTGTTGGAATATTAATATACATATATATATATACGATGTGTGTGTGTGTGTATCGAATGCTCACATTACATGTGTTAGTTACCATGTTTGTTGATGAGGGTTTGATAGCTCACTTATAAACTTGCTAACGAGGTACAACTTGCTAGCTGATGGTACTTCATATACTCACATGTATATATATATATATATATATATATATATATATCATATCTTAAAAAACAGAGATACACTGCACTCCTTTTCGCCCTATTTTATTAAATTCTTAAAGACACTAATGTTTCGATACTAGGTTTGTTTCATCATCAATGTAACTACTTATTAATAATTTTATATACATAATTTTCACAATATTTCAATGTATAATTAAATTGTAATAATAAACATATACTTTACTTAGATTATTTTTGTAATTTTGATAAGTTTTGTATCGCATGCCTTCAAGATATTAATTGATACTTATCGTTTCGCATCAGACAGCACGAAAATATTGGTTTTTTTTTATAGTTTTAAATAGCTTAAAGTTTGTGGAAATATTACCATTCTTATGTGAGACAGGGCTACATAAGTGTCAATAAAATTAGATGAATAATTCTAGGCCCGCTTATCACATATATTTCATATTAGAAGCGCAGTCCTAATAATATATCTTTAATATTTTTATTTCCTACAAAATAATTAAAAGTCAAATGAATCATCATGTCAAACATGTTATTTAATTTTATATTTGATTTTTGCATTTATTAAATGAAATTAATTTTTGCTATAAAGTACTTTATTTTTTTTAAATTAAATTCCTTTAAATCATTTCTCAACTCTATATGAAATAAAATCGGAGAAAATAGATATTTTTAATAATGTAATGCAAAGGCATACCTACTATTTTTCATATACATTGCGAATGACTTTATATTTATAAACATATACATGAATACACTAAACACGAAGTCGATACAAAGTTATATTCATAACAAAGAAATAAATAATCTCATCATTACCTGTTCTTGCTCATCATCCGATGTCATTATACAGCAAAGTAGTTCACATTCCAATTTAATCAGAAATGTTTATTTCTTTAAATGTTCAATTTATTCACATATTTCACTTTGTTTATATTAATAGTCACTACAAACTTACTTGCCAATTATGATTTATATAAATAATATTTAAATTCATCTTAAATTAAAAATTATTATTGAATTATTTTTTTAAGTTATTGCAATATAATAAAATTATAATGAAGAGGACAATAAGATGCACTAGAACTCAATGGCAAATATGAACATAATTACGTTATTATTTGTTAAGGATATATTTCTTAACATCATCATTATCGAATTATTCTGGTTATTTGTTGCTTATTTATTTAACTTTTAAAAAAACATATAACTAATCTTATTGTTTTTGTTGTCATTAATAATTTCAGGACGACAAAAATGATATTAAAGCATCACTTTTATATTCACGATGTTATTTCAATCATTTTTGGTGGCAAATCCATTTTAGATGAACTCATAAAATCGACTAATGTAATGACCGTTTTATGGCGTGAATCATATTATTTCTTTTACGTTTTGCGAATATTGATGTACGAAAAATATTCTCCTCATTTTCTGGTTATTGCTTTCGTAAGAATTATGACTTTGGCGCTGTGCAAACATAATGGATCTCACTAATAAAGAGATATAATATAATATTTAATAGACGTATTTTAAAAATATTTTTTATTATGTTTTCGGGTTAGGTGAAGTATATATATATATATATATATATATATACATATATATATATACATATACATATACATATACATTAGGGTGGTCCTTAAAATGGTCATTTTCAAATTTCCTTGCTCCCAAGGGCTGAAATAGTTCCAAATTGATAAAAAACAATTCTCTGAAAGTTTTAGCTCTTAATATTAACATTTAGATAGAGCGCAATTCAATCAAAATTTTGTATGGAAATAGCATGGAAAAATTTTCAAAAATTTTAAAAATGTTTTTTAGATGTAATTTAGCGAACAAATGAATGAATAAAACTCAGTCATTTGTCGTTAAGTTATACCTAAAACATTTTTTTTAAATTTCAAATTTTTTTTCATGCTCTTTCCATACGAAGTTTGATTGAATTGCGCTCTATCTCAACGTAAATATTAAGACTTCAAACTTTTAGAGAATTGTTTTCTATCAATTTGGAACCATTTGAGCCCTTGGGAGCAAGGAAATTCGAAAATGACCATTTTAAGGACCACCCTAATATATATGCACCTCTCCCATTGGTTCTTAGTGTTCTAAGTATCTATAATTCTATACCATGAACTTCTGATTGAAAAATGATCCTTATAAATATATTTATTTTTTTAAATATAGTAAATATATATATATATATATATATATATATATATAAGTACAAATTGTGTAGAAAAATATTTATATAAATATATAAATATACACCTGAATACATCGATTTTTGGCTACTTATAAAAATTCATTATTTCTTGGTCGACGTTATACGCATCTCAATAAAACTTTATGGAATGATACTTAATTAATAAATTATGGTTTATTTTTCTTTGATTAATTAATTGTGTGCTGTAATTTTTTTATAGAGCTTTTACCTTTTGCGTGTCGATATTTGAAAGCAATCTGCTTCTAAAGTCTCTAAAGCAAAAATTTCATAATTTGCCTAATTTTTAGAATGGGTTCTGACATTTGGTATAAATATTTATTAATTTATTAATAAATTATAAATGTATATAATTTTTATAATTCAAGAAAAATAACCCAAATAATAAAATAATTAAAGTGAAAATAAACAAATAGCAAATATAATTTGAGATAAAATCATTTTATATTTGAGAATAAAATTTACGAGCTAATCTAATACGGTTCCAATAATTTACAAGTCTTGTTGATATTAAATAAATATATTAATTACTGTAATTTTGTATTGATATTATTTTTTTAATTATGGGCCTTATTATTTCTACAAACGTGAATTACTTATTTATAAATATAATAAAAAAAAAAATTCACTTATTTTTATAGTTTGATCTGCAAAATGTTACTTATGTAAAAGTACTAATACTAATAATATTATTTTGATTAAAGCAATTATTAATTTTCATTGAAAATTATCATTAATTGAAATAAAAAAATGAAGTACTGACATATTAGTTTATAATGCAACTATAATTGTTCACAACTTTCATCAACTAAAATTATTACATTTAAATTTGTATTATATTTAAGTTTTTCACAATTACTGTAAATTCGAATTGATTTTTTTTAATTAAGCCATATTATTGCTATAGACGTAAATATCTCATTCATAAATTATTTTTACCTTAAAATATTAGGAATATCTTTATTTTATTAAAAAAAAATCTTTTTACTTATTTTTATAATCTGAACTGCAAGATGTTGCTTATGTGAAAGAACTAATATACCATAATACTACATATTATTTTGATTAAAGCTATTATTAATTTTAATTGGAAATAATTATTAATTAAAATAATGAAAAAACTAATTAAAATAATGAATAAAAAATGAAGTACTAACTTGGTAGTTTATAATGCAACTACGATTGTTCACAAACTTCATCAACTAAAAATATGAAATTTTTAAATTTGTATTGTATTTAAGTTTTTCACATGGATATTGACAAATATAAATTTGGCTTTGCCATTTATTAGCATAAAGGTTGAAATTTTATACATAAGATATGAAATTTATTACTTTTTACTTTTATCTTTAAATTAATCACGAATTTTTGACTAAAATTTCTATAACATTTTTTATCTCAACAGCAATTAATAATTATTTTATCTAATTTGCTCAAAGTCAAATTTTGTAAAATAAATTTTCGTTGTTTAATTTTATTCAAACGAGATGCGATTTCCATCAAGAGCGCGCGAAATTCGTGTCCGAGCCGACGGCGCTCGAGATCGATACGGGCCAACGGCAGGCGTAGCACTGTGTTTTGTTGCTGCTTTGCTACGGATCGTAGCGTGAGCGCAACGGCGAGTGTGCGCCTTCATGCGTTTTGTTTACGCAGAGCTTTGGGGGCGATAGACGAAGAAATGGTAACACGTAAATGAAAAATTATCAATAATAATTTGTTAACTTCCCGAAGAAGAAGTTTATGTTTTCATCAAAAAATCCTATCCGCTTATTTTATGTTTTCTCGACGTTTCAAGCCATTCTGAATCGAATGAGATAAAAATTGAAAAAATTATGTGTGTATGTGTGTGCGTGTGCACGCACAGGTTTTTTGCCGTAAATCGACGTTTTCTCAAAAACGGCTGGACCGACTTCGAAATTTTAAAAGCCATTCGATGTATCTCGTTAAGGACTAGCGTTTATGAACTTTGCGCGACGATCATCCAAGCCGTTTCTTTGTAAATCGCAGAAAAGTGAAAATTTTTTCATCCACGTTTTAGCTCACAATTCTAAATGATTTTGAAAATTCAAAAACCGTTCGAAAGATATTGGTTGGGAATCGTGCTGGTTAGTTTTTGGTAAAGATCGGCCGGGCCGTTTTCTTGTAATAAAGTTTTTTTAAAAAAAATTACGACGATTTTTATGATTTTTTTTGACGGTAGATATCATAGTCTTCTAGATCATACTTAAATATTACCGCCCTACGACAACACGTTTAGCTTTAAAAATTCGTCAAAGTTTGCAAAAATTAGTATCGTTTTTTTGGCATTTGTCAAAATTAGACTTTTCATCGACGATTGCTCAAAAACGCCTGAACCGATTTCAGAAATTTAAAAGTCATTCGATGTATCTCAATGAGCACTATAGTTTGTCAGTTTCGTGAGACGATCTGCCACGCCGTTTCTTTGTAATTTGAAAAAGAGTGTTAAACTTTTCGTCCACATTGAAGCTCATTCTACCGAATCGATTTTAAAAAATCAAAACTGTTCGAAAGATACTAGTTGGGAATGATACTGATTAGTTTTAGGTGAAAATCTACCGAGCCGTTTTCTTGTAATTAACTGTTGAAAAAAAAAATTAAGCCGATTTTTATGAAACTTTTTTTTGCATTGTATGTCATGGTCTTATAGAACTTACTGAAATATTACGGCCTTACGACAAGTAGTTTAATTTTAAAAAATCATCAAAGTTTCAGAAAATGAGTAGTATTGTTGACGTTTGTTAAAATTAAAATTAGACGATTTACGTGGTGTAACGTTAGAGTACTTCGTATTAATAAACCATATTAAAGTCCTACAGAAACTGCTTAAAAAAAATCGAAAATTTGCTTCTAAAAATACTCCGAGTTAACGTGTTCGTTCGTTTTCAGTTATGTGTAACAAATTCACTCGGAATACTTCTAATCACTCATAAATTAATTTGTTCATTATTGATTAATTAATCGGAATTATTGATTATATCGGAAAGTTCATGTAACTTGCCTCAAGGCTAAATACCAATACCAACTAGTTTTATTAAGTAAATGCACGATTTTCTATAAAGAAATTTCTATACTGTGCAGATGGTATAATTTACTATTCTATTTTAACAGGTAATTTTGAAATATTTTGAAAATAATTATTGTTCTTTCTGTTCTATCTACCTTACTTTCTGTTTTTTTCTGGGGAATTATATAAGCGCGAATTTAAAGCATTGTGACTACAATACATCTTTTTTAAATTATTTATATTTATTTTAATAACAACAAACTGATTGTACTATAAATAATAATAATAGTAACAAAAGAAAGTAACACTGTGCATTAATGCAACATACTAAGTATTCTGGCAAATACGAAAATTTATGTGGCCCATCCTATGGAACGTCCATTACTCACGTGAGCGATTTTTAGGGATTTTTGCCTTCTTCCCTCTTGTTATTACGTGTGATATTCAAAATTATCCTGATATCTCACCAAATATCACATTAGTACCTAGAAAAAAATGTAATTTTTTAATTTTTTTTTGTTGTAAATTTCGGATTTTTATCTTAAATTGAGGTAAGTTATAAATAAACGTGATATCTTACTAGACCCTCCCATTCCCCAAATGATTTTTTGTCAACCTTCCCCTATGAGCTTTGTGGGAAAACCCGTATATATATATGGGACCCGCTAGTTAAGTGTTAATATATACTATCTAATAACTTTTTTTAGAAATTTTTGCATTCTAAAATAAATTGTATTAAAAAGCATCTTCTCTCGTATACGGCAATAATTTCTATTATTTTAATATAATATTGCAGAGCACAGTCACAAAAATATATTATCTAGAAATGTAACCGATCCAATGAAGATAATTGAACCGATTTAGTTGCGAAGGAATTCGTTGTTTGCTTGTATACAAGGTAAATTTTAATTAACTGAATTATCAATATTATATATAAAACAACCAACTTGAACATAAAACGCTATTTATTTCAATTTTCGTAATTAAAATCATCAAATTGTTAATACTAGTAGGTATTTTATTATCTTCTATTGTACTAGATTTTCCAGGATCTTTCCCGTAGTTTAGTTGTTAATGCTATGATGATACTCGCTTTGGACATCCAGATATCAAGCAGTGGTGACATAAGTCTAGTCGTTCGCGATATCGTTGCATCAATGACATTTTATTGATTTAGAATTAGAATAAATTCATGAAATAGAGATAGGACAAGGGTTTTCCACATTTTCTATTATGAATTCACCTTATTAATAAATGATCACAATAACTCGTTAAATTATGATTGCTATTGAAATCTAATGAATTAGACTTTTCTTTTATGCGATCCATTATAATGTGTTTTACTAACATTATAAGATTTATGCGTCCTGCTTTTGTCTGATTAAATCTTAGGTTCAATTTTGTGACATGAAGTATCCCGTTTTATATTTAGTATTCATTACCTTATGTAATAAATAACTCTTGAATAAGCACACTCGGAATACAGGTAACTTTTCTTTATAATCAAGTAATAATTTAAATCTGAACTCCAATAAATTTGTTTTGCCAAGTCAATATTTTGAAATTACCCACGTTCAAAGATATTCTCTTTAAATAGATTTGATGAAAAAAATATAATATAGCATTGTGTATACATTCTTAGCGCATTTTTGAACAAGTTTGTAACCAAATATAAAATATGTTCATCAGCTCTTACTTTACACATTCTTGGGCATTTGAGCGATATGTGATATATATGAATCAGAGCCTTGAAATTCGAGAGGAGGTCTTTATTAAATTGCTGAGATCGCTTGACTTGAATCGAAGGAAGGAAGCTATTTAATGATTCCTATATACACGTTCTCGATAATCATTAACGTGGCAAATAGTTATAGAAATTGTTGTATAAGTTATAGAATCATATGAAGTATATGAATAGTATTCATAGATATTTTCATTGTATTTTTTCAGTATTATGAAATAATGATTTTATCTATTTTTTTGGGTAATCCCTTTTAATTTTACTAGCTCATATTTTAATATAATTGAAATATAGGACATAAATATTAAAATCCATGCATTGGTTTCAAAGAGTTATTATACTATTGTGTTTGGAAAATAGATATTTTGGACAAAAAGTTTACTATTTGAGTACAAATTTTAAATCAAAGCTCAGCAGCTTTCTCCAATATTTAATTTGTGAAAATATTTAAATGGCATTTTGCCCAATGCAAATAACTTTAACGTAAAATTTGAATTTGTGCCAAAACTTTGTTTTATGTGATAAACGTGGGTGAAATGTTTCTATGACATTGAATTTGAGCTATGAACTATATATGATCAAATAAAATCATTATCATTATATGAGAGTGTGAATTAATATGTTGTGAATTAATATGTTGTTAAGTTCAACTTTTTCTTATAATATACTTTTTTAAGTTTTTTTAAGTATATAACGCACTAAAGTTATTAAAGTATTTTTGTGTAAATTTTAAAAGTTAAAAAATAAAAAAAAGAACTTTTATTACTTTATAAAATATAGGCATTCATAAATTTGTAAGTGATTTATAAACTATCTATGGTACATATAGATATATAAATAGATTTTTTTTATTATTATATATTTCTACATGAATTGTTATACTTATATTGTTCCAGATCACTGATATCTTTGTGAACAAATACGGAAACTGGATATTCAGATATCCATTTAGATGAAAAACCATGCCGTCTGAAAGTCTAGTCGTCCGAATATCGTGTCGTCTCACAATCATTTTGAGATTAAGCCACCAGAAAATCGGGTGGTCCAAAAGTTGAATCAACGGAAATTGATTTGTCCATACTGGCAATTGAAATGTAGCGGATATTAAGTTGTATAACAATCGATTTATCCGGAAATGATCTCTGCCAACAAGGTAATAATTTTATATAAAATCGTTTGATTATGTCAGAATGCTTTGATAATATACTCTTGATTGCTAATAGCCCATAACATAAAATTACCATTCTCCTAAATTTTAGACAGCACATAACTTTCTAAATGCTTAAGTAATTAACTCAAACTCTCTACGAATTCTGATGTAAAACTTTACTTTAAATCCCAAAGCCTTTCCCGGAACTTCTTAATACAAGATTAAAATTATCTCCAACGACCATGCTTCACAAGTCCTTTTCTTTAATCAGTCCCCATCTTCTGGCAATATCGCAATATCAACATTATTCCAAGTTAGTCATTTATCTAAAATCTAGATCGCCTGATAATATACTGTCCCTACCGCAAACCGTGAATCACCGGTTACCCGAAACCGAGGTATAAGTTATGACGTAAGTTTACAAGAGATGAAGTTATGATAGCTTTCCTCATGTTCTTTAGATGTCGTTTCACGAAAACTTCAAAGCTGAAATCGTAGAGAAGCACTTCTTGCATACCTGAAATAGTTAGAAAATTAGACGCCGTAACTGTTTGCACTCTTATGTAAATTTAACTTGTGTATGATCACTTGCAGAACGTAACCTGATCAATCTTTCATAGAAGGTGCTGGCAATTAAGTTTGAAACTGTGTTCGTGAAATACTTTGTCTGTTTGAACACAATTTCAAATCTAAAATGTTTATAAAATACCTTATTCACAAACGATTGGGTAATTTATAGAGATAATTGTAGTGTATTCTTTAATTCAAACAAATAATAATACAAAATTACTAATATATTTTTTTGATAATATATTTCGCTAAACTATACAATGTAAATAATTAATGGCACATGATCGATAACTATTGGTGGCTAATTCATTTCATGTAGTATTTCACTACAAGATTGTTTCTATATTTCTATATTGATATTAATATATTAATATATTTTATTATATATTTTTTCAAATATATTTATTATTATATTATCTCTTAGAAATATTGTGATAGAATTCTAAATATTCAACACTTGATTTCTATGGAAAGTGCTCCATTTAACTCATATTTTATTATCTACTATTATTAATATTGTGTTTATGTAGAACTATATCACGGTATTTTTAGATAGATTCCAATATGTTTAATATTTGAACAAATTTCCAATTTCACAAATCTAAAATATTTAAGATAGTCGGCATTTTCAAAAATTTTTAAATTCAAGATGTTTTTTTATATTATTCACAACTCTTTCAGGCAGGGGTGCCTTATATAAAATTTTATGAAAAAAAAAATTTACATAGTTTATATATATATATATATATACATATACATATATGTATATTCATTTCATTCTATATTATATTATGAAGTTTATTGATCCTTGCATTTAGTCAGCTATTAATTATCAATCTCTTTTCTCTTTAAATTTTTAATTTTGATTTTTTTATTTTTTGGTTTTAATGCTATTGAACAATATAATTTTAAAATGATCTCTAATAATCTTTTAGATAAATCAAAATTTCCGAAATTTAATTTATAAAATAATGTCATACCCTAGTTTAATTATTGTTTCAAATTGCTCTGTTAATATAAACTGATTTAATTCAAATTTAAGTCAAAAATATGCCTATAATAACACAGGTCAACAAAGAAAATGGTGCAAACGATTTTAATGCTGTTTTTAGGTATATTTGGGGCGCTGATTTCAAAAATAATATTGTTTTTTTCTATGAGCTTTAGTTTTCAAGATATGATATATATGATATATAAGAAATGAAAGTACAAAATAGTAATACAATTCTGAATTTTATTTTAATGAGATATCTCGTACATACAAACTTACAAAACCCATTCGGCCTTAGTTGGGACATTAGTTGACACTGTGAAAAGTCCTTTTCCGTGACGACCTCGAATGGACCTGGTTCCAAACTAGAGCTGATACAAAAAAATGGTTTGCAGATTTGAAGTCAGTGCAAAAATACTATAAGAATCAGCTCTAACATTTGATGCACCAAACAAAAAAAATTTTTTGTAGGCATGTGTAATCTGATGAACCCAGACATAACATTGAGTAATTATTTTGTATAAACTAGATGATGCTAATATAAATTACTATTTTAGTATTTCAAAGAGTATGCATGTTAAAAGCCCTTAAAATCAAATTTACTTAATGAAAACTAATAAAAACTTGTTGCTGTTGTTGCTCGCAGTCAAAGTTTCTGCGTCAACTAATTCGCGGAACCGGGAAGCAATTAGTGAGCGTCGCTCTTGTTTGTTGAATGTAGAATTTCAATTATTCGGTGCAAGTAATGAATGAATGATGAACGATGAATGCTCTTACTTGGCACCGACATGGTCATGTATACGTATATATATATATATATATATATATATATATATATATATATATATATGTATATATAGTAAAAAAATGTGTAAAAATACCTTAGAATTAGAACAGAATGCGAATAATGATAATATATTAACCCATATTAAAATAAAAGATGAAGATAAAGTTGAATAATTCGATTGGCAAAAATGTATTTATTATTTTATTCATTTTCAATAGAGCGTTTATTCACATTCAGAATCGCGTGCTGTACGTTTTTTCTTCATTTTAGCCAGTTCGCGTTTTTTCTTATCCACGAAGCATTCCCAACTTGCTACGAACACCATGCCAGCGACTGGATGTCCCAATTTGTACTTTTTAGCGAAATCGCGAATACGGAAGCAAGGTCGGCCAATAAGACAATGGCTTTTGATTGTTTGTTCTTCAAACTCTATTTTACATTTCTGTTTATACAACGTAAAAACGTATCTGTGGTTTCCTGTTCCATGCGTGGGTAAAGGTCCGAGGTATTCCACTATCGGACATCCTTGCCGAACATCTTGACCTTCTATATTTCCAACAAGCCAGTGGTTAAACTCTCGTTCTCGAGGGCATTCCTTACCAGGTACGTCTGGATCCACCATTGATAAAGTGAAAAAATCACATTTTTTGCCTACACACCAAGTAACGCAAGGTTTGCATTTCGTTTCGCTCGGCTTTAGACATTGTCCACAAACTTTTATCTTTCTGTATGTGATGTGTAAATGTTCATTTGGTGCCTTGTCTATAACATCTGGAACTATGAAATGTTCTTCGAACGCTGTTTTCAAATCTGCCGAATAGTGTCTTGCAGAATTGCGGAAAATTATACGTGGAAATTTGGACAATAACATGATTACAAAATAATTTTTATTTAAACTTATATATTTTTTTTGTGTTTTTAAATTTTTTTATCAAAATTTTTAAATTGACATTGGTAAAAATTAAACAAATGAAGATGACAGTGACTTATATCATAACAGATGACCATCATAATTAAATTGATGACTTTCAAAAATAAAAATTAAATTGAAATAGTCCTACTTCTTGTGATGGCAGTAATTTTTAACTTCCCGTAGGGTAAGTTATTGTAATCGTCCAAAAATCGAAATTGAAAATTTTTACATTTTTTGACGTTTTGAAAGTTTCTGAACATTTTGTCATACATCAGAAAAAATGGATGTGTGTGTGTTTGTATGCATGTATGGATATAAATATTTCGGTCACGTTTTCGGGCGCACGGTTCCACCGATTTAAATAGTTCAAAAAACATTCTATTCCTTTTGATAGGTAGATGTGCTGATTAGTTTTTTCGAAAAACAGGCCCAGCAGTTACGAAGATAAAGAGCAAAGAGTGCAGAAAAGAGAAATCGAGTTTTTGAGAAAACGGAGCATCCGATTTGAATGATTCAATTAGTAATGATTGGGAGAAGT
The DNA here is from genome assembly GCF_003426905.1 of Ctenocephalides felis. Lineage (NCBI taxonomy): Eukaryota > Metazoa > Arthropoda > Insecta > Siphonaptera > Pulicidae > Ctenocephalides > Ctenocephalides felis. The sequence continues at coordinate 39,710,062 of NW_020539725.1, read as the reverse complement.
GTTTATTAGTTTTTGGCAAAGGCAGGCCCAGCCATTTCGAAGATACGAAGCTAAATGTGCAAAAAATGGCAGTTTTTGAGAGAACTAAGCCTCCGATTTAAATGATTTAAAAAACTTCCTGCTTGTCTTAACAAAATAATTGATATTGGAAAAAAATTTTTTTGTTTCAACTTTTTTTTCAAATTTTTTTTTTCAAAAAAAATTTTTTTTGTATATCGAAAATAATTCAGATTTTATTTTTAATTCTGACTATAGTTCTAATATACTTTAAACAAATAATTTCAACTTTCTATTTGAAAACATTCAGTATTCCTGGGAAGTTCCAGCAATTTGCCTTAAGGCACGATGCCATACACCCCACTAGTTTTTACTTTTATCTTAGAATCTTCATTCAACACAGATAAATTATGAAAAGTAAAAAATGTTGAAATGTTTTTTTTGGGATCATTTTTTAATAATGTGACCATGGGACCAAAATGTTTAGATATGTTAATCCACAACGAGGTGGTTTTAAACTAAATAACTTAAATATGATATAAAATATCAAATACATTTTACGAATACAATAAAAATAAATTTTATTTTCATAATTCAATATTTTAATCAAAATTACATAGTTTAAGAAGGACCTTATTATTCGACTATATGGTACATTATCTTATATTTTTTGCATATTTTTTTCATATTTAACTCAAAATTGATATAAATTAGAACTTGTGACAGTCAGTTAAAAAGTGTATTTTCATTTTTTTTTAATTTTTTATATAAGCATACTCTTCAGATATTTGACGGGTATAGTTATAATGTTTTTATCAAGTAACTGCGAAGATTCAATTTAATCCTATAATATTTGAGAACCTGTGACATTCTGGGACAAAAGATCTAAATCCGGGACAAATATTGCTTTTAGAAAAACCTGAGAAACGAGATGGAAATCTGGGACTGTCTCGGCCAAATCGGGACGTATGGTCATCTTATTAACTTCTCGTAGGGCAAACAAATCGAAAATGATAATTTTTATATATCTTTACGTTTTAGAGGTTTCTGAACATTTTGGTATACCTAAAAAAATGGATGTATGTGTGTGTGTGTGTATGTGCGTGTGCGTATGTATGTTCGGATAAAAATTTTCGTCGACGATTTCGGGAACACGGATCAACCGATTTGAATGGTTCAAAAAACATTCGATTCGTATTGATAAGTGTTGATTAGAAGGCACATCAAATCACATATGCACATCAAATTATCAAATATTTTATAGAGATTTATTATGGATTCCGTACCAATGTTTACGCGTTAGACGGCGACGCGGCGCTTACGCGCTTTGATATTTCGACTTTATGCAGTTAAAGCAGTGCAATTGCTTTGAAAAAAAATTCAGAATTTCCAAAATATTTCAAAATAAATGATTTAAAATAGAATGATTTGATATAGTTCGAAATTCTATTAAAAGTTTCAAATCATTGATCAACTCTTATTGATTAGTTTAAATTACTTGAATTTTGAATTGTGGCACGGGAAGTTCCAGCAATTTGCCTTAAGGCACGACGCCCTAATTGCCTTAAGACAGAATTCCACTTACAGCTAGTTTTTAATAGCGATAGAATATAGAAATTGAGAAATATGCAAATATTAAAAATACAGAAATAGAATAGATATAAAATATTATTTTTACAGTTACGAGAAGAAGTATTATCTTGCATGGAATAAAATATCGTCTTCGAGATCAGAATGCAGAAATTGTTCCTTTGTCGAGACTTTGGTATGAGTCGTGTTCGGTCCCCGGGCGCCGGTCTGTCGCAAACGACTGATGCAGTCTTACGACGGAAGCCGGAATAACTGCTCTATATACCGGAAACTGGTAGTTAAGGGATGCTGTTCAGAACAATGTGGACTTAGGGCTACGAAACTGCCCTTTGCTAAACGATCGTCAATGTATTACTGCGTCAGATGGGGGCAAATGAGAGGCATTCCCGGTGGTAAGATGGATAAAAATAAGAAAATATAAGAAAATGTAACAATAGTAAATAGAGGTTGAGAGAAGTGCTCAGTATTACAATTGAAAATTATGTGACTATAAACATTTTAGTGGTATTTTGCAGGACAGGACAGTTTTACTATTGCTATTTTTATATACAGATTCAAGAGCCATGTGACAATAAAATATAAATTGTATTTTAGTTATTCCAAGTATCATCTCAAAAGTAATAATAACTACAACTAGTTTGCTATCATAAATTTTAATACTACTTCTATATCAAAATATACATTCTCTTTGAATATTATTTCATTTCTACTGATCACAATGAATCATGAAACTAGTTGGTATTGGTATTTAGCCTTGAGGCAAGTTACATGAACTTTCCGATATGTGTAAATAATCGACTCAATCAATAAAAAATAAATTAATTTATGAGTGGATTTATTACACGTAATTGAAAACGAACGAACACGTTAACTCGGAGTAATGGTTTAGTATGTTTATTAAGATCAAGTTCTATATTATTATACCAAGTAAATCGTCTAATTTTAATTTTAGCTCACGTCAAAAAAACTACTTATTCTCTCAAACTTTGATGAATTTTTAAAATTAAACTACTTGTCGTAAGGCCGTAATATTACAGTAAGCTCTATAAGACCATGATCTATATTGCTCAAAAAAATCCATAAAAATCGGCTTAAATTTTTTTTTCAACAGTTAATTACAAGAAAACGGCTCACCTAAAACTAATCAGTATCATTCCCAACTAATATCTTTTGAACGGTTTTTGATTTTTTAAAATCGGTTCCGTAGGATGAGCTTAAATGTGGACGAAAAGTTTATCACTTTTTTTCCAACTACAAAGAAACGGCTTGGCAGATCGTCGCACAAAACTGACAAACGATAGTCCTCATCGAAATACATCAAATGGCTTTCAAATTTCTGAAATCGGTTCAGGCGTTTTTGAGAAAACGTCGATGAAAGGTCTGGTTTTGACAAATGCCAAAAAAACGATACCAATTTTTGCAAACTTTGACGAATTTTCAAAGTTAAACCAATCGTCGTAGGGCCGTAATATTTTAGTATGATCTAGAAGACTATAGTAATATTGGTCAACAAAAGAAATCATAATTAATCAGTTATGTTTTATTACGATTATGATTACGATTCGATTCATCCTTCAACAATATCTTCTCTATAGAAATTCTTCTGGATGCTATAGTTTCATTGAAAATATTTTTCTATACTTATCTCCATATCTATTTTCTTATAGCATATGATTTAGTAAGGGTGCGGTGCGCAGATTTTCAAACCAGAAATTTTGCATAATATACTTTTTTAGTTTAACTTTACCTAGTTTTATAAATCTTAATATTTTATTAGAATCCATAAAAAATCAACTAGATGCGCATACCATTTTGAAATTTGTATATTCTGATATAAAATTACTTATGTTCGAAAAGAAAATAATTGTACATCATATTTCGAAAACTATAAATTATTTATTAATTAAATTTGTATTAGTTGATTAACTATAAAAAATATTCGGACCTCTAAGCACCGATAATGCACTGATTAAGAAACGGCTGTCTTGAAGAAACTAATCGACTAATCGAACTAACTAACTCGAGATCTAATTGATGACTTTTACTCATAGAGCATACTTGCAGTTTTTCCAATAATTACATTGGTTAAATTAGAGAGAAATGAAAAGTTTGTAATTTATAAACGTGGAAATATCACGCCCATCGAAATTTGTAGAAATTATTTTTTTTGAAAAATCTTAACAAAATCATCTTATAAATATGAAACTTTAAAACAACCGCTACATTTAGTATTTGTAATTTTGGTACAACATATGACTTAATCCATAACAAATATATAATAGTTTCGGAAATCGATCATCACACCATCAATAAGTCCTAACTTTAGTTTGGATGGAATTTCTAATATGGTAAAAAAAGTTTTTAGATATCAAACGTGTTTTCTAGTTATCGGACATATGAAACAGACAAGAAATCTAGGCAGTGTGGGCGAAACTCAGCGAAACTTTCGGATGTTTGGGGATGAAGTTCAAACGATCGATTTCCACATCCTGTGTCAATTGGAACGCAGCCAAATTCCAAAAACTTCTAGCAACAACTCGACATGAGAGATATATATGCCACGATGATTCTTGTTAACAATATCAATTAGATTTTTTGTTTTCAATAAGAGGCATCAGTAGGAAAATGTTTTACTTGGTTGAAAAAATAATTCTTTCTATATTTTGTATTATGAAATTTCATAGTTAAATCAATTGATTTTTAACTATCTATATTTGAATTTGAAATTTGATCTTACTACTATTTTTAGTTATAATGATCAACTGTTTATTTCATTGATTTCAACGCTACTAATCTCTTTAATATTAAACAGGAATGCAGATATTTTGTGATAAAAATTTTATATCCCTTCATTTTTTTATTATTGCATGTGATTATTTGAATTCGATGATGAAGTAATTGAACACTATAATCAATATCTGAAAGCTTGTAATATCAAACATGTTAGCTAAATACATTCCAATTTTAGAGAAAAATTTCAATGTACCAAACATTTCACAAAGATTTAATATAATATTATAGTAAGAATACTCTGAATATATATATATATATATATATATATATATAGTTCATATTATAAAAAAATGCAGGTACTCTAATGCTATATTATGCTTAGCGTTTTAGTTTTAATACTCTATTAATAAATTAAATAAATTAGTTTTAATACTTTATTTATTATTTATGTACCGAAAGACTCGTTGGAAAACTTTTAAACATTTCCATCTCATATTTTAGATAATATATTGGTGTAATATATTCCTGAAAGATATGTAGCCGACGTTAATTGCTTAAAATTGCATAAAAAGTTATATAGCTATTGCAATAATCTTTCATTCTATTAATCTTCATTCAATATTAAAAAATACCACAATCATAGAGTAAATAGGATCACAATTATAATAAGATTAATAAATGTACAAATGTATCAATTCATCATGTAAGATAGTTCACAGTATAAAGGTAATATCTAATATTTTACAAAACATTATCCTTAAAAGTTATATCAATCAGAATAAATATAAAATTTGATTATACATCATTTCTGTTGCCAATATTTTGGAAAATACTAAATCAACTTGTAATTTGATAGCCAATGTTATTAGGACTTTCAATTTTTTGTAATTCTGTTGTTGTTTGACCATGTATACTTTGACTAATACACCTAAAATATTACAGTAGTTAGAGAGAACATTTCAAACTTTAAACTCTACAATTGCAACAATAAGTTTAGAATGTATATACTGATGAAGCAAAATGCTTCGACGAGAATCATTAATTTTGGTGCTGATGTTGAACTAACTAGAAAAGTGGTTAGAACAGACATTCTAAACTTGCTTAGAATTTACGGTTCTCTATCCAAAATGACGGAGATAGAACACATGAAGAACAAATCCAACCATACTAGTGTTCTTAGTACTTTTCAAATAGGATATTACTATAATAATAAAAATATATCTCTTAAAAATTAGAACAAGATTCTAAAATAAAGGATATTAGCTTAAATACAAAAATCCTAGCATTTTAACTTATAGCTATTAACACTGAAGTTAACTGACTATTAACCAATTAACTGGATCAGTATGAACTTTGCGTATAATAATTATTAATCAATCTGAAAAATATTACTGGTAGGTTGGTACTAGCATGAACTTAGAAGTTAATTTATTAAAAGTAATTGTAGGTTCATGGAGATTTCTAAGTTGTGTATTATAAAGTTAAATTTATAAAATTCTAAGGAGAAATTGCATATTATCGTACAGAACCTTAAATACATGGATAAAAGAAGAGTAATATGCTTAAATACAAAATAATCCTAGCATTTTGATTTTTAACTATTAACTCTGAAGTTATCTGACTAATAGCCTATTAATTGGATCAATGCGATCTTAGTATAATAATTATTGCCTAATCTGAAAAATATTATTGATAGGTTGGCACTAGCATGAACTTTGAAGTTAATTTATTAAAAATAATTGTAGGTTCGTGAAAATTTCTAAGTTGTGTATTATAAAGTTAAATTTATAAAATTCTAATAAGAAATTGCATATTATCGTACAGTTTTTACCAGTTTTTACTAGCGCTCTCTTTCAACCGTCTATAACATTAATAGGTACTTGTCTATATTGAATATTTTGGAAAAATCATTCAGTAAAACTAATTGAAGTAAGTAGATTTAATTGGTAATTGAAGTAAACATGCAAAATTAATTCAGAGGGATTTTAAAACTTACTGCCACAGACCATCTGCTGTAGTAAATATAGTCATAATTTTGTTGTTAAATTAAATTCGGCATTTAAAGAGCAGTAAACTTTTTACTGCTTTACAAATTAAGTACTCCCAATTTGACATAAACTTTCTGACCTAGTACTGCGTTACAGGGATTACAATTGATGTAAACAACAGAGAAATATACTGATGACAAACTAATTAAAGTTTCATTGCTAATTGCAATAACAATTGTGTAGTATATGCTATATAGATATTATTAAATAGTGAATGGATATTTGAAATTCTTGTATAAATGATTATAACTTGAAACTCGGATTAATATTAATGCAGGTGATTCTAATTTATATTGTTCCTAGAGGATGCGAAGGATACGATGATAATCTCATGAGTAGTTTAGGAAACGAAAACCAAATATAAATCATATAATATATTTATACATATCATATTTTTTATAATTTATCTTTTATATAAATTTGATTTAGCAAGCAATAACGAAAGAAACGAAAAATTTCCTTGTTTAGGCAACAAAATGTATTATATTGTGTGCGACAAATAATTGTATAATTAACTTCCCGTAGGGCAAGTTATAGTAATCGCAAAAAATCGAAAACTATATTTTTTATATAGCTTTACATTTTAAAACCTTCTGCGCGTGTGCGTGTATATATGTGTGTGCGGATACAAATTTTCGTCCACGATTTCGGGAACACAGATGAAGCGATTTGAATAATTCAAAAAACATTCGATTTGTATTGATAAGGAGGCGTGCTGATTAGTTTTTGGCGAAGGAAGGTCTAGCCATTCCGAAGATACGGGGAAAAAAGTGCCAAAAACGGTAACTCAGTTTTTAATGCTGCGTCTCCACTGCACGAATCCGTGCGGCGAATCCTGTTCGCGACGCACGCATGCGTTGGCTCTTGTGCGCGACGCACACTGCGAGCAATTTGATACATTTGAAATTTTTAGGATTCCATAATATTTTTTTTCTTGATACAGTTCAATTATAAGAAGTGTAAAGAAGTATAACATCTTCTCTACGCATATCCATTTTCAAAATTGAGGATACGATGAAATATCTTAATGCCTTCACTGTACAATTGAACTTATACCGTAGCACAGATCAACGTTTACGTACAAGTTCAAAGAAATAACGTATACGGATACAGAGGCAGGCTGACCAACAATTATCAGTTTTGAATAAAAATTATTACGTCTGTTCTAAATATAAATACTTGTCAGAAAAGACTTTGAGCAAAAATTCAGTCTGCATATTAATAAGATTTTAAATGATATTTAGCGTAATTGCAAATAATACAATATTACCATTTTTTTTTGAAACATTTAATTTATTTTGAATAATAAATATATGATACGTCATATAAGTAGTAAGAGTATATATATATATATATATATATATATATATATATATATATATATATATATATATACATGATAATAGCATGATGATATAAAATTAACTCTGAAATATGATAAATAAAGTCTACCAAAATATATTTTAGTTGGATATACATATATTTCAAATATCTATAACTTAATTACCGATGTATTTCCTATACTAATAGTTAGATAAAATTATAATTAGTACATCAATTTTAATGACTGCTTACTTATTTACATTTTCGATCCGCGCTTTGACGCTAATCCATTAGTGTCGGTTCGGGTATTCTCGGCAGCCCGATGCGTCGGGTTGCTCGCGGCGGGAGCGAGCGCCGCGAACGCAAGCTATTGAAATTTTCGTGTCGCTTCGACCATGTTCGGCAGGGTACGTACGTAATTCTAAAAATAACCCCCCCCACCCATTTTCACAAACAAAAAAAGAAGAAAAAAGTGCGCTATGGACATGCGCAGTGGACAAATTTAAAGGAAATTCGTGCGTTCGCACAGTATCACTCCGCTGCGCAAATTTGTTCGTGACGCACCATTCGCCGCACGGATTCGTAACAGTGGAGACGCGGCATAAGAGAACGAAGCGTCCGATTTGAATAATTCAAAAAACATATTACTTGTATTAACAAGATGAAGAACTGATCAAATTTTCATGAAAGTAGGTCTAGCGGTTTCGGAGATCTAGTAAAAAAAGTAAAAAAATCGCCATTTGGCGGTCATAAATGATCATTAGACATATGCACATCAAATTATCAGATAATTTATAGAAATTTTAACAGCAAGTATAAATTTTGTTTACGTTCCTATGGGTGTCGTATCAGTGTTTATCCGTTAGACGGCGACGCGGCGCTTACGCGCTTCGATATTTTGTCTCTATGCAGTTAAAGCAGTACGATTGCTTTGAAAAAAAGTTCCAAAATATTTCAAAATAATTTTTTTTTTCAAGGAATCAAAAAAAAGTAAATTTTTGTCAAAAATATAGTTTCTCAAAAATCTAATTTTTTAAGAGTAATTTTTTTTCAAAAATGTTAATCTTTTTAAAAAAAATAATTTTTGGTACGGGAAGTTTCAGCAATTTGCTTTAAGGCACGATGCCATGCGCCCCACTAGTTCATATATTATATGCATGTAGTATATAAACAGTGGTCAAA
>NW_020539725.1:39674710-39700189 GCF_003426905.1 Ctenocephalides felis | reverse complement strand
AACTAGTGGGGCGCATGGCATCGTGCCTAAAGGCAAATTGCTGGAACTTCCCGTACAAAAATTATTTTTTTTTAAAAAGATTAACATTTTTGAAAAAAATTTACTCTAAAAAATTAGATTTTTGAGAAACTATATTGTTGACAAAAATTTAATTTTTTTTGACTCCTTGAAAAAAAATTTGTTTTGAAATATTTTGGAAATTCTAAACTTTTTTTTAAAGCTGCTTTAACTGCATAGAGACAAAGTATCGAAGCGCGTAAGCGCCGCGTCGCCGTCTAACGGATAAACACTGGTACGAAACCCATAGGAATGTAAACAAAATTTATACTTACTGTTAAAATTCCTATAAAATATCTGATAATTTGATGTGCATATGTCTAATGATCATTATTGACCGCCAAATGACATTTTTTTTTTTACTTTTTTTACTAGATCTCCGAAACCGCTAAACCTACTTTCATGAAAATTTGATCAGTTCTTCATCTTGTTAATACAAGTAAAATGTTTTTTGAATTACTCAAATCGGACGCTCCGTTCTCTTAAAAACTGAGTTACCGTTTTTGGCACCTTTTGCCCCGTATCTTCGGAACGGCTCGACCTGCCTTTGCCAAAAACCAATCAGCACGTCTCCTTATCAATACGAATCGAATGTTTTTTGAATTATTCAAATCGCCTCATCCGTGTTCCCGAAATCGTCGATGAAAATTTGTATCCGCACACACATTCATACACGCACACGCACACACACACACACCAATATGCCAAAATATTCAGAAGGTTTTGAAATGTGAAGATATATAAAAAATTTTGTTTTCGATTTTTTGCGATTACTATAACTTGCCCTACGGGAAGTTAATTATACAATTATTTGTCGCACACAATATATCACATTTTGTTGCAAAAAACAAGGAAATTTTTCGTTTCTTTTGTTATTGCTTGCCAAATCACATTTATATAAATAAATAAATTATAAAAAATATGATATATATAAATATAAATTATATGATTTGTATATGGGTTCTTGTTTCCTAAACTACTCGTGAGACGTACCCATCGCATCCTCTAGTAACAATGAATTAGAGTCATCTGCATTATTTATTAATCCGAATTTCAAGTTAAAATCAATTATACAAGAATTTCAAATATCCATTCACTATTTAATAATATCTATATATCAAATACAACTGTTATTGCAATTAGCAATTGAGCTTTATAGATTGTTAGTCAGTATATTTCTCTAATGTTTACATCAATTATGATCCCTGTAACGCAGAGCTACGTCAGAAAGTTTCTGTCAAACTGGGAGTACTTAATTTGCAAAGTAGTAAAAAGTTTTCTGCTCTTTAAATGCCGGATTTAACAACAAAATTATGGCTATATTTACTACAGCAAAGATGGTCTGTAGCTGAACAGTAGCAAGTGTTGAAATCCGATGAATTAAATTTTTTATATGTTTACTTCAATTAAATAAATGAAATTTACTTACTTCAATTAGTTTTACTAAATGATTTTTCCAAAATATTTAATATAGGCAAATACCTATTAATGCTATAGACGGTTGAAAGAGACCGCTAGTAAAAACTGGTAAAAACTGTATGATAATATGCAATTTCTCATTAGAATTTTATAAATTTAACTTCAAAATACACAACTTAGAAATTTTCATGAACCTACAATTATTTTTAATAAATTAACTTCAAAGTTCATGCTAGTGCCAACCTATAAATAATATTTTTCAGATTAGGTAATAATTATTATACTAAGTTCACATTGATCCAATTAATAGGTTAATAGTCAGTTAACTTCAGAGTTAATAGTTAAAAATTAAGGATTATTTTGTATTTAAGCATATTACTCTTCTTTTATGTATGTATTTAAGGTCCTGTTTGATAATATGCAATTTCTCATTAAAATTTTATAAATTTAACTTTATAATACACAACTTAGAAATCTCCATGAACCTACAATTACTTTTAATAAATTAACTTCTAAGTTCATGCTAGTACCAACCTACCAGTAATATTTTTCAGATTGATTAATAATTATTATACGCAAAGTTCATACTGATCCAGTTAATTGGTTAATAGTCAGTTAACTTCAGTGTTAATAGCTATAAGTTAAAATGCTAGGATTTTTGTATTTAAGCTAATATCCTTTATTTTAGAATCTTGTTCTAATTTTTAAGAGATATATTTTTATTATTATAGTAATATCCTATTTGAAAAGTACTAAGAACACTAGTATGGTTGGATTTGTTCTTCATGTGTTCTATCTCCGTCATTTTGGATAGAGAACCGTAAATTCTAAGCAAGTTTAGAATGTCTGTTCTAACCGCTTTTCTAGTTAGTTCAACATCAGCACCAAAATTAATGATTCTCGTCGAAGCATTTTGCTTCATCAGTATATACATTCTAAAACTTATTGTTGCAATTGTAGAGTTTAAAGTTTGAAATGTTCTCTCTAACTACTGTAATATTTTAGGTGTATTAGTCAAAGTATACATGGTCAAACAACAACAGAATTACAAAAAATTGAAAGTCCTAATAACATTGGCTATCAAATTACAAGTTGATTTAGTATTTTCCAAAATATTGGCAACAGAAATGATGTATAATCAAATTTTATATTTATTCTGATTGATATAACTTTTAAGGATAATGTTTTGTAAAATATTAGATATTACCTTTATACTGTGAACTATCTTACATGATGAGTACATTGATATCAATTTGTAAACATTTAAAATTAATCTTATTATTAATTAGTATGTGATCCTATTTATCTCTATGATTGTGGTATTTTTTAATAGAATGAAAGATTATTGCAATAGCTATATAAACTTTTTATGCAATTTTAAGCAATTAACGTCGGCTACATATCTTTCAGGAATATTATTACACCAATATATTATCTAAAATATGAGATGGAAATGTTTAAAAGTTTTCCAACGAGTCTTTCGGTACATAAATAATAAATAAAGTATTAAAACTAATTTATTTAATTTATTAATAGAGTATTAAAACTAAAACGCTAAGCATAATATAGCATTAGAGTACCTGCATTTTTTTATAATATGAACTATATATATATATATATATATATATATATATTCAGAGTATTCTTACTATAATATTATATTAAATCTTTGTGAAATGTTTGGTACATTGAAATTTTTCTCTAAAATTGGAATGTATTTAGCTAACATGTTTGATATTACAAGCTTTCAGATATTGATTATAGTGTTCAATTACTTCATCATCGAATTCAAATAATCACATGCAATAATAAAAAAATGAAGGGATATAAAATTTTTATCACAAAATATCTGCATTCCTGTTTAATATTAAAGAGATTAGTAGCGTTGAAATCAATGAAATAAACAGTTGATCATTATAACTAAAAATAGTAGTAAGATCAAATTTCAAATTCAAATATAGATAGTTAAAAATCAATTGATTTAACTATGAAATTTCATAATACAAAATATAGAAAGAATTATTTTTTCAACCAAGTAAAACATTTTCCTACTGATGCCTCTTATTGAAAACAAAAAATCTAATTGATATTGTTAACAAGAATCATCGTGGCATATATATCTCTCATGTCGAGTTGTTGCTAGAAGTTTTTGGAATTTGGCTGCGTTCCAATTGACACAGGATGTGGAAATCGATCGTTTGAACTTCATCCCCAAACATCCGAAAGTTTCGCTGAGTTTCGCCCACACTGCCTAGATTTCTTGTCTGTTTCATATGTCCGATAACTAGAAAACACGTTTGATATCTAAAAACTTTTTTACCATATTAGAAATTCCATCCAAACTAAAGTTAGGACTTATTGATGGTGTGATGATCGATTTCCGAAACTATTATATATTTGTTATGGATTAAGTCATATGTTGTACCAAAATTACAAATACTAAATGTAGCGGTTGTTTTAAAGTTTCATATTTATAAGATGATTTTGTTAAGATTTTTCAAAAAAAAATAATTTCTACAAATTTCGATGGGCGTGATATTTCCACGTTTATAAATTACAAACTTTTCATTTCTCTCTAATTTAACCAATGTAATTATTGGAAAAACTGTAAGTATGCTCTATGAGTAAAAGTCATCAATTAGATCTCGAGTTAGTTAGTTCGATTAGTCGATTAGTTTCTTCAAGACAGCCGTTTCTTAATCAGTGCATTATCGGTGCTTAGAGGTCCGAATATTTTTTATAGTTAATCAACTAATACAAATTTAATTAATAAATAATTTATAGTTTTCGAAATATGATGTACAATTATTTTCTTTTCGAACATAAGTAATTTTATATCAGAATATACAAATTTCAAAATGGTATGCGCATCTAGTTGATTTTTTATGGATTCTAATAAAATATTAAGATTTATAAAACTAGGTAAAGTTAAACTAAAGAAGTATATTATGCAAAATTTCTGGTTTGAAAATCTGCGCACCGCACCCTTACTAAATCATATGCTATAAGAAAATAGATATGGAGATAAGTATAGAAAAATATTTTCAATGAAACTATAGCATCCAGAAGAATTTCTATAGAGAAGATATTGTTGAAGGATGAATCGAATCGTAATCATAATCGTAATAAAACATAACTGATTAATTATGATTTCTTTTGTTGACCAATATTACTATAGTCTTCTAGATCATACTAAAATATTACGGCCCTACGACGATTGGTTTAACTTTGAAAATTCGTCAAAGTTTGCAAAAATTGGTATCGTTTTTTTGGCATTTGTCAAAACCAGACCTTTCATCGACGTTTTCTCAAAAACGCCTGAACCGATTTCAGAAATTTGAAAGCCATTTGATGTATTTCGATGAGGACTATCGTTTGTCAGTTTTGTGCGACGATCTGACAAGCCGTTTCTTTGTAGTTGGAAAAAAAGTGTTAAACTTTTCGTCCACATTTAAGCTCATCCTACGGAACCGATTTTAAAAAATCAAAAACCGTTCAAAAGATATTAGTTGGGAATGATACTGATTAGTTTTAGGTGAGCCGTTTTCTTGTAATTAATGTTGAAAAAAAAAATTTAAGCTGATTTTTATGGATTTTTTTTAGCGATATAGATCATGGTCTTATAGAACTTACTGTAATATTACGGCCTTACGGCAAGTAGTTTAATTTTAAAAATTCATCAAAGTTTGAGAAAATAAGTAGTTTTTTTTGACGTGAGCTAAAATTAAAATTAGACGATTTACTTGGTATAACAATATAGAACTTGATCTTAATAAACATACTAAACCATTAACGTAACCATTACTCCGAGTTAACGTGTTCGTTCGTTTTCAATTATGTGTAATAAATCAACTCATAAATTAATTTATTTTTTATTGATTAAGTCGATTATTTACACATATCGAGGAGTTCATGTAACTTTTCTCAAGGCTAAATACCAATACCAACTAGTTTCATGATTCATTGTGATCAGTAGAAATGAAATAATATTCAAAGAGAATGTATATTTTGATATAGAAGTAGTATTAAAATTTATGATAGCAAACTAGTTGTAGTTATTATTACTTTTGAGATGATACTTGGAATAACTAAAATACAATTTATATTTTATTGCCACATGGCTCTTGAATCTGTATATAAAAATAGCAATAGTAAAACTGTCGTGTCCTGCAAAATACCACTAAAATGTTTATAGTCACATAATTTTCAATTGTAATACTGAGCACTTGTCTCAACCTCTATTTACTATTGTTACATTTTCTTATATTTTCTTATTTTTATCCATCTTACCACTGTGAGTGCCTCTCATTTGCCCCCATCTGATGCAGTAATACATTGACGATCGTTTAGCAAAGGGCAGTTTCCTAGCCCTAAGTCCACATTGTTCTGAACAGCATCCCTTAACTACCGGTTTCCGGTATATAGAGCAGTTATTCCGGCTTCCGTCGTAAGACTGCATCAGTCGTTTGCGACAGACCGGCGCCCGGGGACCGAACACGACTCATACCAAAGTCTCGACAAAGGAACAATTTCTGCATTCTGATCTCGCAAACGATATTTTATTCCATGCAAGATAATACTTCTTCTCGTGACTGTAAAAATAATATTTTATATCTATTCTATTTCTGTGTTTTTAAGCTTTGCATATTTCTCAATTTCTATATTTTATCTCTATTAAAAATAAGGTGACCGGCCAAATCGGGACAGTCCCGGAATTTACACCTTTTGTCCCTGGTTTTTCTAAAAGTAATATTTGTCCCGGATTTAGAAACGAATTGCCAGACGATATTAAGATGACCAATGATAACGATAATTTTAAAAGAAAAATAAAGAAATACTATAAGGAATTTGAAGACAAAGAAGACTGAAGAGTTATATATATATATATATATATATATATATATATATATATATATAGATATTATATTAATGAAATAGATATTATAGTCAAATGAAATGTATATATTATATGAAAACTGTTTTTAATAATCTCTCATACCAGGCACCTCTGTCTGACTGACATATGAAATTAATGTAATAATAATGTAAGATCTTTTGTCCCGCAATGTCACAGGTTCTCAAATTAGGATTAAATTGTATGTTCGCAGTTACTTGATAAAAACATTATAACTATCCATCAAATACCTGAAGAGTATGCTCTTATGAAGGAATACGTTTTGAATAAGAAAATTGCCGAATGAAAAATTTAAAAAATTATGAAAACAAACTTTTTAACTGACTGTCACAAGTTCTAATTTGTATCAATTTTAAGTTAATTGTAAACAAAATTGCCATAATTTTTATATCTCAAATGCAAAAAAAAACATAAGATAATATTAAATATTGTTCAATGTGAAAATTGTTGTGTTGTCTAGTGAAGTGTTCATGTATATCTTGATTTGTGTCTATTGTTTGCACTTCTTTTAATTCGGTTAAATTTCATTTTGTGTATTAGTTTGCATTTCTCTATTTTAATTATGTTTTTTAGTAAATGATTATTTGTTTCTCTCTGTAAGTATTTGGTGGGTGTTAGATGTGGAAAATTATATGCTATTTTTATGGCTTTATTCATTATTCTCTGTATGTCATTTAGATTTGCTTTAGTTGTTTGGCTCCATGTTGTTATTTCATATAAAATTATAGGTAATATTTGCGTTGAAAGAGTGGATCCTTTTCAATGCCCCTGTTAATGTTCCTATCTTTCTGTTTATTTTGTTTATATGTTCTGTCCATGTCAGTTTTTCATTTATTATCAGTCCTAAGTATTTTATGCTTTCCACTTCCTCTATTTCTCTATTATTTACTTTAATTTTTAGTTTAGTGTTCTCAGTATTTTTTCTATGTTTGAAATATATGTATTTCGTTTTATCAATGTTAATTGTTAGTTTATTTTCAGTTAGCCACTCGGTGTATATTTTCATGTCCGTGTTTATAGTATCTTCGAGTCTTTTTTTATCCTTATCCGCATATACTCGAATAATAAAGTCCTTTTAAAAGTATGAAATTTTGATTAAAATATTGAATTATAAAAATAAAATTTATTTTTATTGTATTCTTAAGAAGTATTTGATATTTTAAATCATATTTTAAGTAATTTAGTTTAAAACCACCCCGTTGCGGATTAACATATCTAAACATTTTGGTCCCATGGTCACAATATTAAAAAATGATCCCAAAATAAACATTTCAATATTTTTTACTTTTTATAATTTATTTGTGTTAAATGAAGATTCTAAGGTAAAAGTAAAAACTAATGGGGTGTATGGCAACGTGCCTTAAGGCCAATTGCTGGAACTTTCCATACCGTTACGAAATGTTCGAGGAATACTGAATGTTTTCAAATAGAAAGTTGAAATTATTTGTTTAAAGTATATTTGAACTATAGTCAGAATTAAAAATGAAATCTGAATTATTTTCAATATACAAAAAAAAGTTGAAACAAATTTTTTTTTCCAATATCAATTATTTTGTTAAGACAAGCAGAAAGTTCTTTGAATCATTTAAATCGGACGCTTAGTTTTCTCAAAAACTGCCATTTTTTGCACATTTAGC
Source organism: Ctenocephalides felis (assembly GCF_003426905.1). Taxonomy (NCBI): domain Eukaryota; kingdom Metazoa; phylum Arthropoda; class Insecta; order Siphonaptera; family Pulicidae; genus Ctenocephalides; species Ctenocephalides felis. The sequence continues at coordinate 39,692,161 of NW_020539725.1, read as the reverse complement.
TCCGTATCTTCGAAATGGCTATGCCTGCCTTTGCCAAAAACTAATAAACACTTCTCTCAATCATTACTAATTAAATGTTTTCTAGATCATTCAAATTGGATGCTTCGTTCTCTCAATAACTCGATTTCTATTATTCTTTTTGCTCTTTATCTTCGTAACTGCTGGGCCTGCGTTTGCCAAAAACTAATCAGCACATCTTCATCAATAGGAATCGAATGTTTTTTGAACCATTTAAATCGGTGAATCCGTGCGCTCGAAAACGTGACCGAAAAATTGTATCCATACATACATACACACAAACATCCATTTTTTCTGAGGTATGCCAAAATATGCAGAAACTTTCAAAACGTCAAAAAATGTAAAAAATTTCAATTTCGATTTTTGGACGATTACAATAACTTACCTCACGGGAAGTTAAAAATTACTGCCATCACAAGCAGTAGGACTATTTCAATTTAATTTTTATTTTTGAAAGTCATCAATTTAATTATGATGGTCATCTGTTATGATATAAGTCACTGTCATCTTCATTTGTTTAATTTTTACCAATGTCAATTTAAAAATTTTGATAAAAAAATTTAAAAACACAAAAAAAATATATAAGTAAAATTATTTTGTAATAATGTTATTGTCCAAATTTCCACGTATAATTTTCCGCAATTCTGCAAGACATTATTCGGCCGATTTGAAAACAGCGTTCGAAGAACATTTCATAGTTCCAGATGTTATAGACAAGGCACCAAATGAACATTTACACATCACATACAGGAAGATAAAAGTTTGTGGACAATGTCTAAAGCCGAGCGAAACGAAGTGCAAACCTTGCGTTACTTGGTGTGTAGGCAAAAAATGTGATTTTTTCACTTTATCAATGGTGGATCCAGACGTACCTGGTAAGGAATGCCCTCGAGAACGAGAGTTCAACCACTGGCTTGTTGGAAATATAGAAGGTCAAGATGTTCGCCAAGGATGTCCGATAGTGGAATACCTCGGACCTTTACCCACGCATGGAACAGGAAACCACAGATACGTTTTCACGTTGTATAAACAGAAATGTAAAATAGAGTTTGAAGAACAAACAATCAAAAGCCATTGTCTTATTGGCCGACCTTGCTTCCGTATTCGCGATTTTGCTAAAAAGTACAAATTGGGACACCCAGTCGCTGGCATGGTGTTCGTAGCAAGTTGGGAATGCTTCGTGGACAAGAAAAAACGCGAACTGGCAAAAATGAAGAAAAAACGTACAGCACGCGATTCTGAATGTGAATAAACACTCTATTGTAAATAAATAAAATAATAAATACATTTTTGCCAATCAAATTATTCAACTTTATCTTCATATTTTATTTGAATATGGGTAGATATATTATTATTATTATTCACATTCTATTCTAATTCTAAGGCATTTTTACACATTTTTTCACAATATATATTTATATATATTAGGGTGGTCTTTAATATGGTCATTTTTGAATTTCCTTGCTCCCAATGGCTCAAATGGTTCCAAATAACATTGATAAAAAACAATTCTCTGAAAGTTTTAGCTCTTAATATTGTCTTTTAGATAGAGCGCAATTCAATCAAAGATTTGTATGGTAATAGCATGAAATTTTTTTCAAAATTTTTGCAGAGCGTCGAATTTTCAATAAAAAAATGACACGAATTATCACTTTGTTGATTTTGTTTGTTTTTATTTTCAAAATTTTTTCAATGCTATTTCCATACAAAGTTTGATTGAATTGCGCACTATCTACAAGTTAAAATTAAGAGCTCAAACTTTCAGAAAATTGTTTTTTATCGTTTTGAAACCATTAGACCCCTTGGGAGCAAGGAGATTCGAAAATGCTCATATTAAGGACCACCCTAATATATATACATGTATAAATATATATATACTAGCAAACCCGACGAACTCCGTTTCGCCACCAGATAGTTTCGTGAGAAAGATGAAGAAATTTTTTGTTTGTTTTATATTTTAAAAGGAGAAATTTGATTTTATTATACAACAGTAACGAATTTATTTTGATTACAAAAATGAAGTGTTTTTTACTTGAACTTCTCTAAGTAAATGAAAGTGAACCCGCAAATTATCCATTTATGGAAGTGATCTTTGGTAAACCACATTTTTTGTTTTTTGGTCTGACGTTAACACAAACAAAGCGGATGGTTTTCCAACTTGTGAACAGGTAACGTATAACTGCCCATGTGAAAAACAATGATTTTCTAAATAATCTATTTGAAATTTATCCCGCAAACACTAAGCAATTGGCCTTGCGACATGTTATTGCGAACGCAAGGCGAACTGGATATTGCAATCGTTTGAAGTCAAACGGAAAACCAGTCAGAATCTTCGGTATGTCACCAAATCGCCAGCAATTTTTGATTGTATGGTGAAATTCAGGGCGTGTACATCATTATTCTTTGCGGCAAGAATTGCTCGTTGACTTAACCAAGCATAATTCTGATAATTCTCACTAATGTCATTACTCGAACTTTTAATTACGGTGCGTAAAGTTCCAGCAGCTTGCATTAAGGCACGACGCCATGCACAACTAATTTTCTTAGCTATAAACCTTGCGGAGCCCGAGACCTTTCGAACGAATGCAAAATTGTCGAAATCGGTTCGTGCGTTCTGGAGTTATTTTGTCAGGAAGAAAAACCGGACTTATTTTTATATATATAAAAGATAATCTATTTGAAATTATTTAAAACAGTTATTGATTATTTTTATTACTCGAATTTTTAATTACGGTGCGTGAAGTTCCAGCAGCTTGCATTAAGGCACGATGCCATGCACAACTAATTTTCTTAGCTATAAACCTTGCGGAGCCCGAGACCTTTCCAACGAATGCAAAATTGTCGAAATCGGTTCGTGCGTTCTAGAGTTATTTCGTCAGGAAGGAAAACTCGACTTATTTTTATATATATAGAAGATATATATATAAATATATATATATATATATATATATATATGTATACATGACCATGTCGGTGCCAAGTAAGAGCATTCATCGTTCATCATTCATTCATTACTTGCACCGAATAATTGAAATTCTACATTCAACAAACAAGAGCGACGCTCACTAATTGCTTCCCAGTTCCGCGAATTAGTTGACGCAGAAACTTTGACTGCGAGCAACGACAGCAACAAGTTTTTATTAGTTTTCATTAAGAAAATTTGATTTTGAGGGCTTTTAACATACATACTCTTTGAAATAGTAAAATAGTAATTTTACTAGCATCTTAGTATATTAGCATCATCTAGTTTATACAAAATAATTACTCAATGTTATGTCTGGGTTCATCAGATTACACATGCCTACAAAAAAAATTTTTTTGTTTGGTGCATCAAATGTTAAAGCTGATTCTTATAGTATTTTTGCGCTGATTTCAAATCTGCAAACCATTTTTTTGTATCAGCTCTAGTTTGGAACCAGGTCCATTCGAGGTCGTCACGGAAAAAAACTTTTCACAGTGTCAACTAATGTCCCAACTAAGGCCGAACGGGTCTTGTAAGTTTGTATGTACGAGTAGGCATATCTCATTAAAATAAAATTCTGAATTGTATTACTATTTTGTACTTTCATTCCTTATATATCATATATATCATATCTTGAAAACTAAAGCTCATAGAAAAATACCAATATCATTTTTGAAATCAGCGCCCCAAATATACCTAAAAACAGCATTAAAATCGTTTGCACCATTTTCTTTGTTGGCCTGTGTTATTATAGGCATATTTTTGACTTAAATTTGAATTAAATCACTTTATATTAACAGAGCAATTTGAAACAATAATTAAACTAGAGTATGACATTATTTCATAAATTAAATTTCGAAAATTTTGATTTATCTAAAAGATTATTAGAGATCATTTTAAAATTATATTGTTCAATAGCATTAAGACATTTAAAAAATCAAAATTAAAAATTTGAAGAGAAAAGAGATTGATAATTAATAGCTAACTAAATGCAAGGATCATAATAATAATAATAAGCTTCATAATATAATATAGAATGAAATAAATATACATATATGTATATATAAAAACTATGTAATTTATATAAAATTTATATAAAATATTTATAAAATATTTTTATATAAAATTTTATATAAGGCACCCCTGCCTGAAAGAGATGTGAATATAAAAAAAAACACCTTGCATTTAAAAATTTTTGAAAATGCCGACTATCTTATATATTTTAGATTTGTGAAATTGGAAATTTGTTCAAATTTTAAACATATTGGAATCTTTCCAAAAATACTGTGATATAGTTTTACATAAACACAATATTAATAATAGTAGATAATAAAATATGAGTTAAATGGAGCACTTTCCATAGAAATCAGGTGTTAAATATTAGGTTGTCAAATATCTCCCTTCCGCTTTTTTGCTCTTGGTTTATAATACAAAAAGGTTTATAATAATAAATTTGACAACAACATTTAGAATTCTATCACAATATTTCTAAGAGATAATATAATAATGAATATATTTTAAAAAATGATAATAAAATATAGAATGCAATCAATGAAGAAATATGTAAACAATCTTATAGAAAAATACTACATGAATGAATTACTGGAACTGTAATAATTACATTTGTAAGGTACCAATGGATAGTTATTCTTTATGTGCCATAATAATTTGTGATGAAAATTTTAACAATGTATAATTACTAATATATTTTTTGATATATTATCAAAAAAATATATTAGTAATTCTTATTTATATTAAAGAATGCAAATCGAGATTATCTCTGGCTAGAAATAAATTACCTAAACGTTTGTGAATAAGATATTTTATGAACCTTTTAAAAGTAATATTTAAAATAGCGATATGATAAGAAACAAAGTATTTTATGAACACAGTTTCAAACTTAATTGCCAGCACCTTCTATGAAAGATTGATCAAGTTTCGTTCTGCAAGTGATCATATACAAGTTAAATTTACATAAGAATGTAAACAGTTACGGCGTATAATTCTCTAACTATTTCAGGTATGCAAGAAGTGCTTCTCTACAATTTTAGCTTTGAAGTTTTCGTGAAACGACATCCAAAGAACATGAGGAAAGCTATCATAACTTCATCTCTTGTAAACTTACGTCATAACTTATACCTCGGTTTCGGGTAACCGGGTAACCGGTGATTCACGGTTTGCGGTAGGGACAGTATATTATCAGGCGATCTAGATTTTAGATAAATGACTAACTTGGAATAATGTTGATATTGCGATATTGCCAGAAGATGGGGACTGATTAAAGAAAAGGACTTGTGAAGCATGGTCGTTGGAGATAATTTTAATCTTGTATTAAGAAGTTCCGGGAAAGGCTTTGGGATTTAAAGTAAAGTTTTACATCAGAATTCGTAGAAAGTTTGAGTTAATTACTTAAGCATTTAGAAAGTTATGTGCTGCCTTAAATTTAAGAGAATGGTAATTTTATGTTATGGGCTATTAACAATCAAGAGATATTATCAAAGCATTTTGACATAATCAAGCATGTTTTATATAAAATTATTACCTTGTTGGCAGAAATCATTTCCGGATAAATCGATTGTTATACAACTTAATATCCGCTATACTTCAATTGCCGGTATGGACAAATCAATTTCCGTAGATTCAACTTTTGGACCACTCGATTTTCTGGTGGCTTAATCTCAAAATGATTGTGAGACGAAACGATATTCAGACGACTAGACTTTCAGACGACATGGTTTTTCATCTAAATGGATATCTGAAGATAGCAGTGATCTGCAACAATACAAACTATAACAATTCATGTAGAAATATATAATAATAAAAAAATCTATTTACATATCTATATGTACCATAAAATAGCTTATAAATCACTAAAAAATTTATGTTTTTTTTTTTTTTAATATTTAAAATTTACACAAAAATACTTGAGTGCTTTATATACTCAAAAAACTTAAATTTTAAAAAAAGTATATTTTGAGAAAAAAAATTGTTGAACTTATCAACATATTAATAATTCACAAACACTCGCATATAATGATAATGAATTTATTTAAATATAAAAAATCTATATTACTTCTATTATTATATTTAGATAAAATCATACATAGTTCACAGCTCAAATTCAATTCCATAGAAACATTTTACCCATGTTTATCGCATAAAACTAAGTTTTGGCACAAATTCAAATTTTACGTTAAAGTTATTTGCTTTGGGCAAAATGCCATTTAAATATTTTTATAAATTAAATATGGGAGAAAGCTGCTAAGCTTTGATTTTAAATTTGTACTCAAATAGTAAACTTTTCACTCAAAATATCTATTTTCCCAAACACAATGGTGTAATAACATTCTTTGAAACCAATGCATGGATTTTAATATTCATGTCCTATCTATCAATTGTACTAAAATATAAGCTAGTAAAATTGAAAGGGATTACCCAAAAAATAAATAAAATCGTTAGTACATAATACTGAAAAAGTACAATGAAAATATCTATGAATACTATTCATATATACTTGAATATATGATTCTATAACTTCTACAACAATTTCTATAACTATTTGCCACGTTAATGATTATCGAGAACGTGTATATGGGAATCTTAAATAGCTTCCTTCCTTCGATTCAAGTCAAGCGATCTCAGCAATTTAATAAAGACCTCCTCTCGAATTTCAAGGCTCTGATTCATATATATCACATATCGCTCAAATGCCCAAGAATGTATAAAGTAAGAGCTGATGAACATATTTTATTTAGTTATAAACTCTTCCAAAAATGCGCTGAAAATGTATACACAATATTTCAATATATTTTTTCAACAAATCTATTTAAAGAGAATATCTTAAAACGTGGATAATTTTAAATATTTATTGACTTGGCAAAACAAATTTATTAAAGCTCAAATCTAAATTATTACTTGATTAAAAGAAAAGGTACCTGTATTCTGAATGTGCTTATTTAATTATTATTTATTATATAAGTTAATAAATAATAAATACAAAACGGGAAACTTCATGTGACAAAATTGAACCTAAGATTTAATCAGACAAAAGCAGGACGCATAATACTTATAATGTTAGTAAAACACATTATAATGGATCGCATAAAAGAAAAGTCTTATTCATTATATTTCAATAGCATAATTTAACGAGTTCTATGAGCTATTGTGATCATTTATTAATAAGGTGAATTCATAATAGAAAATATGGAAAACCCTTGTCCTATCTCTATTTCATGAATTTATTCTAATTATAATGACATTTTATTGATGCAACGATATCGCGAACGACTCGACTTATGTCACCACTGCTTGACATCTGGATGTCCGAATCGAGTATCATCATAGCACTAACAACTAAACTATGGGAAAGATCCTGGAGAATCTAGTACAATAGAGGATAATAAAATACCTACTAGTATAAACAATGTGATAATTTTAATTACGAAAATTGAAATAGATAACGTTTTATGTTCAAGTTGGTTGTTTTAAATCTAATATTAATAATTCAATTAATTAAAATTCACCTTGTATACAAGCAAACAACAAATTCCTTTGCAACTAAATCGGTTCAATTATCTTCATTGGATCGGTTACATTCCTAAATAATATATTTTTGCGACTGTGCTCTACAACATTATATTAAAATAATAGAAATTATTGCCGTATACGAAAGAAGATGCTTTTTCATACAATTTATTTTAGAATGCAAAAATTTCTAAGAAAAGTTATTAGATGATATTAACACTTAACTAGCGGGTCCCATATATATACGGTTTTTCCCACAAAGCTCATAGATTTTCACCTAAAACTAATCAGTATCATTCCCAACTAATAGCTTTCGAACAGTTTTTGATTTTATAAAATCGATTCGGTAGAATAAGCTTAAATGCGGACCAAAAGTTTAACACTCTTTGTCGAAAGACAAAGAAAACGGCTCGGCAGTTCTCACGAAACTGACAAACTATAGTGCTCATTGAGATAAATCTAATGACTTCTAAATTTCTGAAATCGGTTCAGGCGTTTTTGAGCAATTGTCGATGAAAAGTCTAATTTGACAAATGCCAAAAAAATGATACTAATTTTTGCAAACTTTGACGAATTTTTAAAGCTAAACGTGTTGTCGTAGGGCGGTAATATTTAGTATGATCTAGAAGACTATGATATCTACCGTCAAAAAAAAATCATAAAAATCGTCGTAATCTTTTTTTTTTAAACTTTATTACAAGAAAACGGCCCGGCCGATCTTTACCAAAAACTAACCAGCACGATTCCCAACCAATATCTTTCGAACGGTTTTTGAATTTTCAAAATCATTTAGAATTGTGAGCTAAAACGTGGATGAAAAAATTTTCACTTTTCTGCGATTTACAAAGAAAACGGCTTGGATGATCGTCGCGCAAAGTTCATAAACGCTAGTCCTTAACGAGATACATCGAATGGCTTTTAAAATTTCGAAGTCGGTCCAGCCGTTTTTGAGAAAACGTCGATTTACGGCAAAAAACCTGTGCGTAGGGCTTACAATACCGGGATTCCGTAATCCCGAAAACCGGGATCCCGGACGATTTTTGTCCGGTATTCAATACCGGTATTGATGCAAATAATACCGGTATTACGTATTACCAGTATTCTATCAAAAATTCAACTTACGCAAAACATATCAAGGTTTAGTTTCCAAACTATGTATTGTGTATTGCCGACTCAGCTGAGTGAGATAAGCGACAAGCGGTGTCGGCAAGATAAAGCGATTGTTTATATATTATGTGTGAGAGTCAGCTAATAAAACGGTTCATTTAAATTTATTATGCGTTCACGTGCCTCGTTTCTATCAATGGCTTTTAAACATAATATACAATCGTTGAGATATAATTCTTTATTTATTATATATAATCATCTTACATATGTAAGAACGGCAGTTGTTTTAAATTGCGTGTTGCTGACAACATATTGAGAATTTGCGAAGTGTATTGTTATGGCCCAACGCTTAATTAGTTAATATTAATAACTATATAGTAGAAACACACTACGTAATGAATCATATTCTCAATTGTATTGCATTCAACATAAAAATAGTCAACATTTGTAATAATCTTTATCGATGAATTGCACACATCGCAGTAATTCCCGAGAAATCCGAACGGGTAAAAACTTGACTTGCACTCACACATATAAAGAAATTCTATTGATCATATTCAAAATCAAGGGAATTCCCTTAAACTAAATAAAATGTTATATAAAGCCGAAATGTAACTTTAAGTAGGCAGTTGTGTAAATTCGTGTAGATAACATCTCAAAGTTGCGGGAAAATAAATGTTTATATGAAGAATAGTGTGTTTAATATTTTGTTTAATTTGAACTTATGATATTTATAAGTAAGTATATAAACCAAAGTTAATTAAGTTAGTGTATGTATTAAAAAAATATTAAAGTAAATACTTCACCCGTGTGGTGTTAAAAAAAAACTTCAAGTCTAGAACAAGAAAAATAAAAGATGAAATTACTTTTACAAGTATGTATACTACAAAATATGTATAATGTCTTAATTACAATTGTACCAACAAGTGTAGAATCGGAAATAGTTTTCGGCGGCTGGTTATATTTGTAATAAATTCGGTACTCGCTTGATGATCAAACAATTGATTGTTTATGTTTCTTAAGAGCATATTTTATTGAGCAAAACATTAGCCATGAATTATAATTTATTCTTTTCTTAAATATATTATTAAATAATAAATTCTTATTATAAATGCAAAATGTAACATAGAAAAATATATATGTTTTACTGGCACGTTTTTTGTTTCTATCTACTTCTACTTTTTATGTAATAAATAAATAATATGTACTCGTTTCAGGACAATATTTGTTAGATTTCATATATTATTTGTTAATATGTAAATATAACAACTTAGTAAGTAAGTAAAAATATAACTATTTAATTTTTCATCGACAATACCGGTATTAAAACCGGGATCCCGGAATTTCATTTTTCAAGTATCGAATACCGGTATTCAGATTTTTGTACGGTATTGGAAGCCCTACCTGTGCGTGCACACGCACACACACACATAATTTTTTCAATTTTTATCTCATTCGATTCAGAATGGCTTGAAACGTCGAGAAAACATAAAATAAGCGAGGATAGGATTTTTTGATGAAAACATAAACTTCTTCTTCGGGAAGTTAACAAATTATTATTGATAATTTTTCATTTACGTGTTACCATTTCTTCGTCTATCGCCCCCAAAGCTCTGCGTAAACAAAACGCATGAAGGCGCACACTCGCCGTTGCGCTCACGCTACGATCCGTAGCAAAGCAGCAACAAAACACAGTGCTACGCCTGCCGTTGGCCCGTATCGATCTCGAGCGCCGTCGGCTCGGACACGAATTTCGCGCGCTCTTAATGGAAATCGCATCTCGTTTGAATAAAATTAAACAACGAAAATTTATTTTACAAAATTTGACTTTGAGCAAATTAGATAAAATAATTATTAATTGGTGTTGAAATAAAAAAAAGTTATAGAAATTTTAGTTAAAAATACTGGATTTATTTACGATTTTTCTATAAAGATAAAAGTAATAAATTTTATATTTTATGTATAAAATTTTAACCTCTATGCTAAGGAAAACTTAAAGATTTATATTTGTCAATATTCACGTGAAAAACATAAATATAATTCAAATTTAAAAATGTAATATTTTTAGTTGATGAAGGTTGTGAACAATTACAGTTGCATTATAAACTAACAAGTTAGTACTTAATTTTTTTGTTTATTTTAATTAATAATTATTTTCAATGAAAATTAATAATTGCTTTAATCAAAATAATATTAGTAGTATTAGAACTTTCACATAAGTAACATTTTGCAGTTCAGACTACAAAAATAAGTAAAAAGATTTTTTCTAAATAAAATGAAGATATTCCTAATATTTTAAGGTAAAAATAATTTATAAATAAGTAATTTACCTTTATAGCAATAATATGGCTCAATTAAAAAATATATTTAATTATTACGAAATTACAGTAATTAATATATTTATTGAATATCAACACGAGTTGTAAATTATTGGGACCGTATTAGATTAACACGTAAATTTTATTCTCAAATATAAAATGATTTTATCTCAAATTATATTTGCTATTCGTTTATTTTCACTTTAATTATTTTATTATTTGGGTCATTTTTCTTGAATTATAAAAATTATATACATTTATAATTTATTAATAAATTAATAAATATTTATACCAAATGTCAGAACCCATTCTAAAAATTAGGCAAATTATGAAATTTTTGCTTTAGAGACTTTAGAAGCAGATTGCTTTCAAATATCGACACGCAAAAGGTAAAAGCTCTATAAAAAAATTACAGCACACAATTAATTAATCAAAGAAAAATAAACCATAATTTATTTAATTAAGATCATTCCATAAAGTTTTATTGAGATGCGTATAACGTCGACCAAGAAATAATGATTTTTATAAGTAGCCAAAAATCGATGTATTCAGGTGTATATTTATATATATATAAATATTTTCTACACAATTTGTACTTATAGATATATTATATATATATATATATATATATTATATTTACTATAAAAAAATAAATATATTTATAAGGATCATTTTTCAATCAGAAGTTCATGGTATAGAATTATATATACTTAGAACACTAAGAACCAATGGGAGAGGTGCATATATATTAGGGTGGTCCTTAAAATGGTCATTTTCGAATTTCCTTGCTCCCAAGGGCTCAAATGGTTCCAAATTGATAGAAAACAATTCTCTAAAAGTTTGAAGTCTTAATATTTACGTTGAGATAGAGCGCAATTCAATCAAACTTCGTATGGAAAGAGCATGAAAAAAAATTTGAAATTTAAAAAAAATGTTTTAGGTATAACTTAACGACAAATGACTGAGTTTTATTCATTCATTTGTTCGCTAAATTACATCTAAAAAACATTTTTAAAATTTTTGAAAATTTTTCCATGCTATTTCCATACAAAATTTTGATTGAATTGCGCTCTATCTAAATGTTAATATTAAGAGCTAAAACTTTCAGAGAATTGTTTTTTATCAATTTGGAACTATTTCAGCCCTTGGGAGCAAGGAAATTTGAAAATGACCATTTTAAGGACCACCCTAATGTATATGTATATGTATATGTATATATATATGTATATATATATATATATATATATATATATACTTCACCTAACCCGAAAACATAATAAAAAATATTTTTAAAATACGTCTATTAAATATTATATTATATCTCTTTATTAGTGAGATCCATTATGTTTGCACAGCGCCAAAGTCATAATTCTTACGAAAGCAATAACCAGAAAATGAGGAGAATATTTTTCGTACATCAATATTCGCAAAACGTAAAAGAAATAATATGATTCACGCCATAAAACGGTCATTACATTAGTCGATTTTATGAGTTCATCTAAAATGGATTTGCCACCAAAAATGATTGAAATAACATCGTGAATATAAAAGTGATGCTTTAATATCATTTTTGTCGTCCTGAAATTATTAATGACAACAAAAACAATAAGATTAGTTATATGTTTTTTTAAAAGTTAAATAAATAAGCAACAAATAACCAGAATAATTCGATAATGATGATGTTAAGAAATATATCCTTAACAAATAATAACGTAATTATGTTCATATTTGCCATTGAGTTCTAGTGCATCTTATTGTCCTCTTCATTATAATTTTATTATATTGCAATAACTTAAAAAAATAATTCAATAATAATTTTTAATTTAAGATGAATTTAAATATTATTTATATAAATCATAATTGGCAAGTAAGTTTGTAGTGACTATTAATATAAACAAAGTGAAATATGTGAATAAATTGAACATTTAAAGAAATAAACATTTCTGATTAAATTGGAATGTGAACTACTTTGCTGTATAATGACATCGGATGATGAGCAAGAACAGGTAATGATGAGATTATTTATTTCTTTGTTATGAATATAACTTTGTATCGACTTCGTGTTTAGTGTATTCATGTATATGTTTATAAATATAAAGTCATTCGCAATGTATATGAAAAATAGTAGGTATGCCTTTGCATTACATTATTAAAAATATCTATTTTCTCCGATTTTATTTCATATAGAGTTGAGAAATGATTTAAAGGAATTTAATTTAAAAAAAATAAAGTACTTTATAGCAAAAATTAATTTCATTTAATAAATGCAAAAATCAAATATAAAATTAAATAACATGTTTGACATGATGATTCATTTGACTTTTAATTATTTTGTAGGAAATAAAAAAATTAAAGATATATTATTAGGACTGCGCTTCTAATATGAAATATATGTGATAAGCGGGCCTAGAATTATTCATCTAATTTTATTGACACTTATGTAGCCCTGTCTCACATAAGAATGGTAATATTTCCACAAACTTTAAGCTATTTAAAACTATAAAAAAAACAAATATTTTCGTGCTGTCTGATGCGAAACGATAAGTATCAATTAATATCTTGAAGGCATGCGATACAAAACTTATCAAAATTACAAAAATAATCTAAGTAAAGTATATGTTTATTATTACAATTTAATTGTACATTGAAATATTGTGAAAATTATGTATATAAAATTATTAATAAGTAGTTACATTGATTGATGATGAAACAAACCTAGTATCGAAACATTAGTGTCTTTAAGAATTTAATAAAATAGGGCGAAAAGGAGTGCAGTGTATCTCTGTTTTTTAAGATATGATATATATATATATATATATATATATATATACATGTGAGTATATGAAGTACCATCAGCTAGCAAGTTGTACTCGTTAGCAAGTTTATAAGTGAGCTATCAAACCCTCATCAACAAACATGGTAACTAACACATGTAATGTGAGCATTCGATACACACACACACATCGTATATATATATATATATATATATATATATATATATTAATTAATATCCAACACCTGCATTTGTTTCTATTCATACCTACCATAATGTATTTTTAAAAGTTAAGTTTACGTCGTAGGGCCTTCCAATAATTCCAAAAGATGAATAAATTTCAAGCCAAGCATTACGTTTGTATTCATACTTAATAAGATTTTCACAAAAGTAACAATATAAATTCTCATAATATTTTTTGAAAATATAGATTCTTAATATAAAAATACTCTGAAGATGAATATTTATTAAATCCATATTCTTATTAGATTTGCGCCATAGTTAGGTGCTTAATGAGAAATATTCTTAATTTATCACAATTTTTATTAAGGTCAAAGTTTATAATTAAAACGCAGAGGTAATAAAATCTCAAAGGCCATCGGGTTGATAGAGTATAATTAATTGCATTATTTATTTAGTAGCGTAGTAAGTCGTAAATCTAATTGCACCTACAACTTTAATAATCTTATTAAAAATGCACTGCTAATATATTAAATAATTATAATATAGAATTTGAATAGTGTAGTTATAACTTATAACCCGTACATGTGTCTATAAATAGTAAATTTGAAATGCTAACGTTTTAATTTGATTTAACGTTATCATTTGTTATTTAAATTTTGATTTGATTGAATTTAACGTTTTGATTTGTTATTTATATTTTCTATATTTAGAGGATTTTCTTTAAAAATGTATTTACAGCGAACTTGTTTAATGTGTAAAAGATTATCAACAGATTACTACAGGGATTATTACATTAATTTTTCTATTTTTTAAATTCTTTATAGTATTGAAGTAAAACTGATAAAAATATAAAAAGCTTATCTTAATCTATAGCTCCTGCACTATATTTTCCATTATTTATGAATATGGAAAATTAAAATGAATAAGTCTATGTGATATTGTGTTTTAAAAGTTTTGTCTTTCGTTAGAGCATAACTTTCAATATGTTTGAAATTTTTCAAAATATATACGTTACATGCATGATATGTACATTTACATTTGAATAATATTTACAATAACTCATGTATATATAAGTAATATATATATATATATATATATATATATATATATACAATGCATGCCCCGGGTTGTATATATTGGAATTGTTGTATATATTTAGTGGATCCTTGAAACTTGGGTCATGGCCAGAACAATAACGTCACGCGAACCTCTACCTTGTTTTATTTTTGTTTTCATAACAAGAAGTAATTTTGAGTGGCTATTGTGATGTTTTGATGGATGCGAATAAATACAAACAAAATACCCACACCCAAATTTCACAACACCCAAAGGCGTAAATCGATTCGTGAGATGAGGTGATAATTCGAAAAATTTATTAAATAGGAATAATATATGGACTAATAAAATATTCATATTTTGTAGATAATAATTGATAAGCGTCAATTTATGAGCAAAATCATATTGCAAATTTTTAATAAATAATATATTATAGGTACTTAATTATAATAATTTATAATGAGTCTTATTTATACTGATCATAAAAGTATATAATGTTGGACAAAAAATGAAATATTGAGATACCTTTCAATATAACACCAGTTTTTTTCATAAAGCACTCAGATATACATTTTTTAATTACATATATATTAGCGTAGTCCTTAATTTCGAATTTCCTTAATCCCAAGGGCTCAAATGGTTCCAAATTGATAAAACACAATTCACTCAAATATATATATATATATATATATATATATATATATTATATATATGGTGTTATATCCGCTTAACAACTCCACGACTCCGACAACTTTTAAACCGAAATACTCGACACAAATGTGTTCTATAGCCGTTGTTTATGTATCTAAGGATTTGTCAAATCCTATTAATTATTTGAAATTCTCTATATTCAAATTATAAAAAGTCAGGATTTTAAGCATTTCGGTACATTATATCTTGGATTTAACAACTTCAATAGCATTCTAAATTCAATCCCTTTAATGATTTGCATTGAATGATATCCTTTTGCAATCATCTTGATCAATTGTGCATCTATTTCAGGAATAAAGGATTAGTATTTTGCAAATAATTTCTGGTAACATTAGAATTATTTTTCATTGTATTAGATGGATTTGAATCTTATGTACCAGCTTCTGAAGTTTTAACGCAAAAATATTATCCAATAATACAGTTCGCGACGCATTGCCGGATAAATCGGTATAGTTCAAATGCTTTATTAAATTTCCAGTATTTGAAAATAAAATACTTAAAAAATTCGCACAATAATTGCATTTTGCTTTATTATCTTTAAGGAAAAATGATTCCAGATAGTACTGGTTTTACGTCTTATTGCCATTTCTCTAATCACTTGCAGTCACTGATTTTGTTGTTCATAGATATACACATTAACACAAAAGTTTATTGTTAGATTGCTTGGTAACTTGCAAAATATTGAAAAAAAACGATTGCTATCGTCGAGAAGGCAACTGATGTCGAAGACGGAGTCCTAGTAACAATTAGCTGGTAATTTTTTGCTATAAAAAGTCCACTAGGCATCAGGCGAAAGAAAATTTATGAATAAATATCAATAAAATAATTTTTCTAAAATTTCACAAATAAATGACGGGTGGTAAAACTTTTCGGTCGACCAGATGATCGACTCAATGACTCATAATTTTAGCAGTGTTGACCAAAGTAAAAACGCAAAACTTGAGATCAAATTCAATTTAATTATTTCCTTTTGATGAGAAAATATTTTTTTTGATTAATTTTATATAAAAATTAAGTAGTAAACTTTGTAATAAAAGCAAAACATAATACTTCTGCTTTCTAAATTTTTCTTCTGCTGTTGCCACTCGAGAATTAATATTATATCGGGTAGTTCGATTAGCATATTATTACTTTTACACAATTATATAATTGTGTAAAAGTAATAATATAATACTAAATATTTTTTGCTGCTTAAATACTATTGATATCACTGATAAATTTTGCACTCTAAAGTGTTGTTATTTCAGGCTATGGTAAAACCAGATTAAATGTACATATTTCGTTTCGTATAATTTTCGGTATGTATATTCCCGATCGTCGTCATTCAGGGCCAAAGATTGTCGTAGTTAGAAATATAAACCCTTACTATTCAATAAATTAAACATTTGAGCTATTCACTCTTGAACACAATTTCATTGTTCTGTATCTTTGAAGTAATATTTTTGTATTTTCTGGAAAATACACAATGGTATTTTGATTTTTATACCAAAGGTCATAAAACTGCCTGTCAGACGAGGAAGCGACCACTTCTTTCCAAAGCAAAAACGCTAAAAACAGTAAATGTCTGCACGAATTAACAGATTTAATACCAGTTTAGGAAAGTCGGATATGACAAATCAAGTGAAATAACTCCACTGAGTGAGTTACCCCATCTCTAATGTTATATATGTAACGATATATATATATATATATAGATATATTATATTATGTCTATATATATGTAAGGCAATAAATTAATTTAATCCAACGTATTCCAATAAAAATTATATAATTTATATAACATCATATGTTGCCATGAA
>NW_020539725.1:39656703-39673710 GCF_003426905.1 Ctenocephalides felis | reverse complement strand
AAAAATTCAAATTTTTAAATTTTCTACTCAATTTTATTTTTCTGTTGTTGGACACATTGTGCATTAAGATAAAATCAGCTAAGTTAAGAGTTGTTTCAAAGTGAAAGAAAGACAGATAAAAATGACTAATAACACAAATGTCACTTTGCACGTCAATTTATATTAGAATTATTAAAACAACTTTCATGCATTGTATAAAATGATTAACAATATTTATGTATTTATAATTTTAGTTATAAGTTTTATTTATTTTTGTAAGTTAAGATATTAATTTTCGAATTGTGGTTATGTTAATAACCGGAATAATAAGTTATATTATTATTTTAGGTCATGGAGAAAGAACGCGAGATAAAATGTATGTTCCTATAACAGGAGCTAGCTGCATTAGGCGTTTAAATGCTACTCATCAGACAGGTTGCACATGTAAGTTCTCAGGGTCCCGTTGCCTTAAAATTTAGATTATTTCCAGACTGCTTCTGGAATTAATTCCTGTATCATAATAATATGATTCGTTTTACCCACATTAACTTTTCAGTCTTGATCAGTACTCTAGTATAATTACTAAGGCACACATTTATTTTGATATAAATATCAATGAGTACTCTAACTTTTAAATATAATTTACTAGTCTTCTAATATTTCAGCTGCCCGTCAGGGATCTGTAGGAGCTCTTCATGCAATACATTCAGAGAGTGACTTTGAATTTGTTTTAAATTCGGGTACATCTCCACCTTATGCAGTTTTAATGCCACCAATTTTTTTTAATGATCATAATATGATGCAATTAAAAGAAAGCGCACGTGTTACTGCAGTCATAGTAACAAACAACACTGAATCATTAAATGCATTTAGTACTGAATCAAAATGCCCTAATCAATTCATTGGAAAACATGATGAATATTGTGATGCAAGTGATCCCCTTAAAAGCTGGAATCAATATGGAAGTAATCTTATGCATCAAGACTTTCCATTTCCTATACTTTTTATTAGTGACGAAGAGCAAATTAACTTGTTATATAAATGTTTTGAAAAATTCAATAATTTTGATATTGAAAAACAATTTCAAAGAAGTTTATGTAGTGTAGAATTGTCTTCATTCATGGCAGCTGCTGCCAATTCGAAAGTTTGTCATAGACGTTCTGAATTATCTAAGAATTTAAGTCCTGTCAAATTCTGTGATCCATTAGGAGATAAAAATATATTTGCAACATTATTTCCTAGACCTTATGTTAATTCATCTGACAATAATATTGATGATTCATTAAATGCATCGAACAACACAGTTTTTGAATATAAGACAGAATTGAATGGAATGAAACATTACACAGATGATAATTCAGTTGTAGATAAGTTTACAGAGAAGAAGATTCAAAAATCATTGACAAAAACAGAAGAAAGAGAAAAATTAATTTTGCTTATGGCTAGAATTGACACTACTTCCATGTTTGATGGTATGTTTCATTCTTTTTTATTATTCCATAATTTATATTTCCATTTTTTATTTCTTATCACATTATTAATGTTATTGCTATGCTGAAATCTCACATGTTATTAATAATTTTATTGCATTTTATATATTCTTGATTAAAACTATAGCCAATTTTGCTGTAAAATACAAAATCTGATATATTTCAAAAGCACTAGTACATTATATTCAATATATATGATAAATATTTCAATAGCAAGAACATTCATATTTAATTTTTACATTTTTATAGGTATCGCTCCGGGAGCAATGGATTCGTTGTTGTCATTTGTTACACTTTTAAGTACTGCAAACATGCTCAATTATTTACTTGTTAGAAATAATATAAAGAAGTCATATGGTAAAATACAAAAGTTATTTTCATATTATTTACTTCAACATTCATCTAATCATTTTTTCTAGATAAAAACATATTTTATTTATTGTTAAATGGTGAGTCATATGACTACATTGGTTCGCAAAGGTTACTTTATGATATTGAAAAAGGATCATTCCCACCGAAACAAGATAATATAGTGTTTGAGGATTTTGACATGATAATAGAAATCGGCTCATTAGGTGGGAAACCTAATTACCTTTCTTCCCATTATGCACAAAATAATCCAAAGGTAATCTATATAGCATTATTTACATATTTATTATTTGTATATAAATATAGTCACATTTGAAGAATAATAATAACATTTACAAAATGGATAGGGATTTTTTGATCTATTTAATATTTTTTTGAATTTGTGTAATCATATCAAATTTTTGTATTGATTCATATATCCATATAAATTTCAAATAGTGAGATGTAAAATATAATTATTTCATAAATCAATTTAATATAAAAATTTACATTTAAACATTTATTCATGATAAATTTTGATTTAGAAAATTTAAAACAATTAGGAATTTGCAAGATTTAAAAAAAGAACTCGATATGGTAAAGAAGCAAGATTTTCTTACAATTAGTAGAATTGTAAGAAATTAAATTTACCCATTTTTAATTTAAAAAATGGTTAAATTAGATATTGGAATACAAATGGATTCAAATTTTGAAAAATGTATCTGGAATCGAAATTTTTACATAGTAAAATATTTTATATAATAAAATCAGCATTTTATCAATTTGAACTTTATTTTCCCTCTAGATTGACAATTTTCTGCAAAATATGAAAACTTATTCTGAAAAAAATAAGTTTGGTATAACATTTCATTCATCCCAACGACTTCCTCCAAGTTCCATTAGAACATTCTATTCAAATGATAATATTAAAGCACCTGCAATGGTGCTTACAGATTTTGGTGAGTATAGTTATTGAAATTTAAATTTTTCAGTTTTTGGAGAATTTCAATTTGTTGCACAAATATATAAAATGTATTGCCATGAATTAATATTATATATTATTAATTTCTAATAATAATCTTTGTCCCACAGATGATAAATTTGTAAATCCTTACTATCATTCTGTATATGACAGTGCTTCAAATATTAAATATCAATACATAAATGCATCTGAGGCTGCAGATGATCTTAGCAAACTCATGAATTTAAGTAATTTTGGTGATTTCAACCCAGACTCTGTTCAGATTCTGGTAAGAAATATATCAACCACTTTAGGAATGGCTCTTTATCAAGAAATTACCAATATGTCATTAACTGGTGAACTTGGAACAAATCCATATTTGGTGAGTTTGTTTATACATATTTCATATTTTTTTAAATTTTGTTTTATCTGAAAAATTATATTGAAGGAGTGATTGTTAACTTTCCGAAGTTTTTATCAGTTCTTAAAAACTTTCATTCACTTACATCTAGTTCATATATTTGTTTCAATGTATTATTTTATTTTCAACTCCCTTTCTTTTATTATTTTTAAAGTTTTAAGATGATTTGGGCATATTTGCTAGAATTTGTAGACTACATCATAACCTTTTACATTCAAAGGCAATATTTTGAATAACTTGTTTTTAATTGCAGATTGATGAACTATTACACTGCTATTTAGAAAGTGCCGACTGCATAGCATTTAGAGCTGTTTCTCCACCAAATAAAAATAATGTTTCTCCAACACCTCCCTATAGGTATTTCAATATTATTTTATCACTATATATCAATAAAATTGTTTTATACATTTTTATTGTAATACAAAGAAATGTATATTTAACAATACCATTACTTTTGTAGGTATGTTGGTGTTGCGGGGTATATTAATGATGCAACAATCTGGACAGCTAGAGTTTTAGCATTTCTAACTGGAAGCAGTTCCAATAGAACTGAAGAAGACTGTGATGTAATAATATATTATGTTTAGTATTTCTGCATATTGCTATACGTAATATATAATAATAAAATTATTATTTTTCAGTTCCTACCTTATTCGTGGGTAGCAGGATTTAATGGTTTAGGTTTATGTGTTCAAACACATGCTAATTACAGTGAGGCAGTAAGTCCTGCTTTTCTGGATGAAGGTAAAAATTCTTTAAAATAAAAATTGATATAAATCTAAGTGTTGCCTTTTAATTATTTTATCAACTTTAATTTTGTTAATTATCAATTATTATTTAATCTGTTTTCATTCTTAGTCTCTCACCAATTTTTATTTATTTGGAAAGAGTATTTATATACTTTTTTAATTTACAATATGTAGTAAATATTTTAATTAAATTATAAGAAAATTTATATTTTTTAGATTATGATTGGTCTTCCGGAAAATATTCTACATGGACTGAGTCAACATGGCGTGACATCACAGCCAGAATGTTTTTACGACCATCAGTGATTCATGAAACATTTACTTTAGGAATAGGTGTTTTTGTATTATTAGTTTCATTTTTCATAGTGTGGTTAGTTAACAGCCGGTCTGACATTCTTTTCAATGGACAAATCACAGAACATGGGTAAGTTCATTTAAAATACATTTTAATACATTCACAACAAGCTTCATTTATTTATTTCCTTTAATGTACTCTTGTGATCATGAATTAAATGAAATTATCGTTTTCTTAATTCTAAAAATCATCACATATAATTTTGATGTAATTATCTTTAGGTATACACATTAATTACCATTCTTTTCACTCTATTAATATTAAAAGCAAATTAGAACATACATTATGTTCCAAAAATCATATTCCTTCTTTTTCCAAAAAATCTCACTTAAATGATGATAAAATTATTGATTATACAATTCTTCTTTTCTATATATAATATACTTGAATTCAAATTTTAATAAAACTTTATTTATTTTTTCTAAAAATCTTATTGAATTTATTATTTTAATTGCAGGTTGCCCACTCAATGCTGATATTAAGTTTAATTAAGAATGTGATATAATTTAATCTTTTTTACCTTAGATTTTCATCATTCACAATCGCTTTCATTTGCTTTACATATTATGATAAGCTTAAAATGTACAGATGTAAGTTTTATCTAAATAAAAGTTTTGTCTTAAAACTGTATCTGTGAGAAACTAGAATATTTTCAGAACGTAACGGCAATTTTTAAAATTATTATCAAGAAAATATTTCAGGTATAAAATATATTTATTTTGATTCTACAATTATGGAATTACATGCAAATTAAAAATTAATAATAAATAATGCTAAATTATTGCTATTAGGTAAATAAAATTACTTAATATACTACTTATTATATTGCAGAATATTTACAAAGCAAAACTTAATGATATTACATTCTAATAAGCATGGTTACGCATTACATATATAAAATTATTGTGAATTAAATTATTTTAATTTGGTTGCAATATAAGTATTTAAATGAAATTATTACAATTAACAGTATTTGATATAATTCTTCATTCATAAACAGCGAGATAACCTACTATAAAAATTATTGTTAATAGATAGAGGTATATATATTAATAAAATCAATGGTGTGTTTTTAAAATATTTTGCTCAAGATTTTTTACAGTTTAATTAATGATTACAGATGTAAATGATTATTACTCATTAATTAATGATAAGGGCATAATGAGTTCCATTTACTAAAGTCTACTAAAAAGTTCCTCGGTTCTATTAATTATATAAAGATAGGGGAAATTAAATATTTAAGTTATAAATTGCATTAAGATGAACCTTATGTCAAAAATGGATCATTTAATTGTCCCATTTATCTTTACATAATCGTTTGCATGTGGTTAAAGGTTAAAGAGTGTTCATTAAATTATCAATACAAAATGACTTAGATGTATTTATATTCTAAACTTAATCGTAATTATTTAAACTTATTTTATCTTAACATTTAAGTTATTTTTATCTTAACTTTAAGTTTATAATTTCTGTTAGTTATAAAATTTTAATAAAAGGAGGACAATAATATGATTTTGGATAAACGAATTTGCATTTAGCCGAAAAAGCTAAAAATATTTTAAAGCCTGTACTATATGTTGAATAATGAAGTAACAATTCATTATTACATTATATTATAATAATATTGTTCCATGTAAAATAGTTTATTAATTACAAAAGAATGCTTCTTTTGATGTAAAAATGACCAAGTTGTATTGAAATGTTCTTCACAGACTTTAATTGGAATTTTTGTTGCTTAAATACTTCTGAATTCTATTTGTCCTAAAATTTCATGACAAAAGCCTAATAGTTGTGTTAAATTTCAACAGGTTATGTGAAAAAATAATCAGTATTTTTAATCATTTGTGCTTTATATACAATTGATTAAAAAGCCAAAAAGAAATATGCAATATCTGCAAGGTGGTTGGTGGCAGATGGTTTGTTGTGCCATGTTGTGGTGAAGTCGAAATATGATATTATGCGAGGTTGTTTTCTATAACGCTTACGCAAAACCTTTTAAAATAACATGACCATTCACATTTAGAAGATATGTTTACATTTAGGGTCCTTCTCTTCTGTCCGAACCAAAAGGGATCAAAACCAATCAAAAATGTCTGCGCTTGCGCATGACGCCAGTTATCGTCATTATCCGTCAGTGACAGTTTGGGCACATGGAAGGACGGAAGGACCTTAACACTTAACCAAGAATTGAAGCTACATGAAGGACATTTTTGGCGCAGTGCAAATTACTTTTGGGAAGTGACATTAATATATCATTAGCTACCAAACCTGTTTTATTAAACATAATATCTTTTAGTTGAGTTGATGATAACACGTGCTAAAAATACTTTGTTGGCTCGGCCCATTGCAGGACACCTTACACGACCATCATGGAAATGCAGGTAAGAGCATTATTATATTGTCTAGGGGTAAGAGACTGACGTTTTGTTATATCACTCGATTTTGGTATTTTCGATGTTAAATATTCACTGGCGTTGTTAATAACTTTTAATAGAAATAATCCACGGTTAAAGATTCTAATAAAAATAATGCAATAAATTAACCAGTTAACTGCGACATTTTCTTTGATCTGTGCACGCAGTTTCATGCTGTCAAAACCGCTTTGCAACTATTTATTTTATTCCTCAAAATATATTGAAATTTGAAAATGTTTAGTTTTTTTTCAAAAGGGTATGGTCAAAGGTTTATATGCATAGCGAGCAATGGCGGATTCAGCTTTGGCGCCAGGCGGGGAGTCACATAATTAAATTATGTATAGAAAATATATTCGCAATACGATTAGAACATCCTTAAATTTTAGGATTCTTTGACGCCGCCGTTGAATACATATTGAAGTTATAAAATGTGTTTGGTAACAAAATAGATAAATTCATAGATAAAAGAAGAGTAAACTAAAATGGATAAATTAAACCATTATGAAGTAATTTTATTGCTGAATTAGTGTTCTATCTAAGTCTTAAGACAAGCTCAAGGGGATGTCATGACCCTCGTGACCCACCCTCTGGACCCGCCACTGATAGCGAGTATACTCGCCAAACTTCTACCCCTTCTTCATGACGATTTGTCAATCACAGTTAACTGGTTAATAAGCATTTTAACGTATCTGTAGAAAAATTGTATTACTTCATATTAGTATAATTTAACTAAAGAATGTAAAATTATTCCTATGTTTTATCGTTGGTTTTTTGTGATCCATTTTCTGTTAATTGAGACTTTGGGGTCTCGCTCGTAGCATGCAGGACCTCCGCTACGTAAGCCTTTGTGCTGGTAGCCGCCAGATTATTCACTGCAATTCAAATGACAATTAGATTATAATTGATATATTTTTTTGAAAATTTATGTGTTTAATATTTAACCCTCCGTCGGTCGGATATTTATTTACATTCGAACGGCCAGATCACACATTTTTTGTCCTGATTTATTCATTGATCGACAGTTAATGAAATGTTAGGATAAATTCAAAAATTTCAAGTCGATAGGATTACCAAAAGTATTATTTTTTTAAATTGAAGTCGAAAAAAGTCTGGCCAGACCACTCCGACCGACGGAGGGTTAAAAAATTAAATATTTCGAAGTACTTATAGATTTTCGATTAAACCACTGATAAACATTGTTTTCCTCAGGGCTTGATTGTATAAATTACCAACTAGAACTAGTTATTGATAATAAGTATTTAAGGATACAATCCCAACTCACATCGATCATATGATAAATTCCTGAGAATCATAAAGCAAAAATTCCAAAAATTCCACACCAAAAAATGAAGAATTTAAGATTTAATTCAAGAAAATTTATAATTTGCAAATTACAATTTATCTTGAATTGAATATTGAATTATCCATTTTTTTGTGCTGAAATTGAAAAGGTTTCAAATTTTGAACTTTCTGATGTTTGTTTTCGCCAGAAAATTCAACTTGCTAATTCTATTATATTTTTTGCTCGTTTTCTCGACGTTTTAAGTTGTTCTAAATCGTTTGAGACCAGAATTGTAAATGAATGTTTTTGTACGTGAACCCAAATTAACATTGGATGGACGTTTTCTCAAAAACTGCTGAACCGATTTCGAAAATTCAGAAGCGATTTGATGCAAATCGAAAAGGACTGGTGTTGTTTAGTTTTGCACGAGGATCGGCCTAGTCGTTTTTTATAGTTAATAGAAAAATGCAAAAATTTTCGCCAAAAGATATCAGTTGGATATCGTACTGATTAGTTTTTGAAACAAACCCGCTTTGCCATTTATTCCTATTACTTGAAAGTATAATTTTAATTTTTTTTTGCTATTTTAATGAAACTTAACACGACGATAAGGTTCTTGGTTTAAAATATTCTTTCTCATTGAAGTTTGGAAAAAAGGCCACAATTTTTGGACACACATCAAACGCTTGTTTGTGCAGAATAATTAATTCGATTACAGATATTATAAATTTGTTTGAAGGATATCAATTTAAAATCACATTGACTAGTTTAAGTGGAAGCAAAATCTGTGTTTTTGAATTAAACAGATAAATTACAAAAGTAAATTTTATCTAAACACGTAATCTCAAATTTTATCGTTTAAGCCGAATTGTTTACACCTTTTGTTTGTTCAACTAACAATAAGTGTGCGTCCTTTAATCACGTGGTGCTTAAAAGAGGGAGGTTTGATCAAATATCAATAAATATCACGTGAAGAGGGGGGGGAGTCAGATAAAATACCTTATGAATTTATTTTTCACCTGAAATCAAAATAAAATTTAAAAATTAAAAAAAAAAATCCAAAAATTTCTGTTTTTCGAGGTGCTTAATACACGTAATGTTTAATCAGGGAAGGGGGTAATTTTAAATATCATCAAGGGGGAGGAAGGGTTCCAAAAATCTTTAAAAATTGATCAAGTGATTAATGGACGTCCCCTAAGGCAAAATGCCTTTAACTCAAATTTTTATGATTTTCTTGATGAAGGATTATTTCCACCACAATACCATAATTGCATCAAAATCGCAGGTCCTAAAAAATGTCACACAATTTTTCGCCAATTTATCGCATATGTATAAATAAAATAATTTTAAAAATTTATGATATGGATTTATAACGACTAGGAAAAACTCAAAGTGAATCCGAGCGACAGACGCGCGGGAACTCAATTAGCATTGAATCAAAATCGTACAAGAAATCTGTTGTAAGAGTAATTATGATTTGAAATCGTTCCCAGGCGTTGAAGTTCACGTCTATGATTGTATTTAGAAATTATTTTAATTCCCCATATATCAGCTTCCGTATGATATATATAGGTTATAGTCGAAAACGAGTTCCAATCAGCTATACATATTTGTATATTTATTTTACTTATTAAAACCAATACGAGGCTCATATAGTTAAAAAAAAAATGCTGCATATGAATAAAATTTTATTGTTAATTTTATCCTTTTACAATAATTTTAGAAATGGTTAAATTGTTTAAATATTGTCGAGCCAGCTGTTAAATCAATTCATTATCTATTTAAGTTTTTTGGAAAACGTTGGAACCGATCCATACATTTTTTCTCTCACCAGAAAAATCATTTATAGGAATCGAGTTGAATTTTTTATGTGAAACCTTCTTTCATCTATATGGGCAGTTGTTCATTAGTTCCTTTTTGGTCTTGCAATGAAAGTAAATACAATTATTGTTTATCAAATTTAAACTTTAATTTGATATTTTTGACTTTATTATTATTTAATATTTCAAAATCAAGTGCTCTGTTTATAAACCTATCGTTAATTTTTTTCATATTTATATTTTAATGTTTATGATAAATGTAATTAATATAGCTTCGATTACATACACCATTTGCTTGAAAGGCGAGATATTAATTCCAACCCCTAATGATATTTAATAAATAATATTTAATAACTAGTTATCGAACTGATTATTTTAATATCGAATGAATATCTGTTTTTTGGTTTATTCCTTTCAGAATCATTTATTTTATAAAAAATATGGAATAAGAATAAGAGATATGAATTGGGCTAAACGTGATGCATACGAATTTTGTAATGCTTGTTAATTTTTCAGACGAATTAATTATAATTGGTATTTATATTTATTATTATATTTGATATTATTTTCAAAATACTTCTTATTTTCATATATTGGTCTGGTCAAAAATTTAGTTCCTCCTAATTAAAATTCCAAATAGGCTTTTCAAAAAAATTCAGAACATGTTTTAGATAACTCAATCATAGCATAATTCGTAGCAATCATAAAACTACTCGTAGAACCAAGTAGGCCATTTTTCCTGTTACATAAGTTTGCCACTAATGAGTAAAGTTGGATTCAAAAAATACAAATAAAATTTTATGATCTAAATTTTTTTTTAAAGCTTATAAGCTTTAAATATATTGTTGCAGCATGTTATCTCTACTTATAAAGGGCATCCTGCCTGAAAACAATCCTTCCAATAGGCTTTGCTCAACCATAATATTATCGATCATCTTTGATCAAAATATCTAATCTTCAAGATGCAGTTTACATGCATGTTTTACCTAAGTAGCACTAAGACACTAATTGTAAGTACAATCATAAAAAATACGTTGATTGATAATGCACTTTTTATATTATCCATAATTTTGACATACTATATTGGCAGTTAATGCATGTGAGGTAGTGAGGTATATTATTTTAATTAAAATTCCTTTATCCAAAATGTATATAATTGCATTGCCGCAATTAATCATCACATAACAAGATCAAACTCCTAAATTACTCGAAATTATTTTTTAATCATTACACCTGTGTAACTACAAATTAATTTTTAGTTTTCTGTAAACCACAGTCGGATGTCTAATTATCGGTTTCTTTGTTTGCTGCGACAATGTCTAGTTCCTGAGAATTTCGTTGCAAGGTTATAATAAGTAACATAGTTAAATTTTTTCTCGGTAAAATATTCCCAGCTAAGAAAAAGAGTTTCAACAATAGAAGTAAAGTAGAAAGTGCCAAAGAGTCAAGTGATAATGTGATAAAGAATCTAAGAGAATCTACTCCGACTTTTGTAAAATACGACAGGAAGTTAAGTTACAAGACATAAAATTGAAAGTATTTGAAATAAATGGTAGCTGAAGCAAATTTGAAATGATTACATATGTAATGCGCAATACGTGCCTCTTTAGGTTGAAGTCCGCATTCTTCTCAGGAAAGATAATACTAATGGGTTTCTTCATTTTAAGACTTTTATTTATGCGAAAATGCACTTAGTGGCTTAGTGCTATTTAAATAAAACATGCATGTAAACAGCATCTTGGAGATTAGAAATTTTGAGGTAGTTGATCAAAGATGATCGATAATATTGTTGATGGACAAACCCAAAATAGGAAGGATAATTTTGAAGCGGGATGTATGTTATACATCGAGACCACATACTGTAAGATTAGTTTAAATAATATTTTATTTGTGATTTTTGCACCAAATATCGCACATTAACGCCATATTATACGTTTCCTTAGCTGTAGGAAAAATGGTCTACTTCGTTATGCTAGTAGATGAATATGGAAAATATGCTGAATGTAAGTGATGTGACCAGTTTCCAATATTTGAATTACATATTTATATATGAATTATATTCAGTAATAAAAATTGAATTATAACTGCATTTAAACAATATATACTAGCAAATATATGTTAATTAATATAAAACTCAATTAAACTTAAAACAAAAATGAGAAATTATAACCTAGTGACACAATTTTTTTATACTTCGACTATTATATTTATATTAGGATTATATAAAAGTAAACTCACCGGATTCTGGCAAGCTGACTTTGGTTGCATTTATACCATCACTGCTTAAATTGGGTTTTTCAGTTATATATTTCGGTAAAACGAAACCTGACGGTTTCAATTCCGGCCAATTATATGATTTTTTTGACCATGGCACAGGCGTCACAACGTACACCTTTTCGTTCGTTACTGGAGAAACTGATAATTCTATTTTCTTCCAAGAGTTTTTCTCGTCACTGGAGTCAGTATTGATGGAAACACTAGACTCGAACAAGCTATTACTTATGTGACCTATGATAGTTATATTTTGTTTTAATTCGCTATCAACACTATCAAAATTACTTGAAATC
Source organism: Ctenocephalides felis (assembly GCF_003426905.1). Taxonomy (NCBI): domain Eukaryota; kingdom Metazoa; phylum Arthropoda; class Insecta; order Siphonaptera; family Pulicidae; genus Ctenocephalides; species Ctenocephalides felis. Next base: position 39,661,324 of record NW_020539725.1, on the reverse strand, counting down.
GTAGTTGGTATTATAGATTCAGTAGTGGTTTCAGTATCATTTAAGGCAACTGTAGTTAAATATTCTTCTGGTATTTTCTTAGATGGTTTCAGAGATGCAGTACTCGATTTGTACTCTTTCGTTTCTTTTGAATATTCTTGTTCTGTCCAGTCGTCAATATTCTTTTGCAAACGAATCATTTCACCGTGATAGTCTTTGGTATCATTGCTTTTTGATTTAGTATTTTTTGTTGATTTGATACTCGAAACTTTTGGAGGCAGAGTATCACTTATCGTAACATTTTTATGATTTTCTATATTTTTCTGCAACTTAATCTCCTCTTTTGGATTTTTTTCTTTCTTTGTGTAATTAGCTAATTTTAAAATATCTCTAACTTTAGGAAGAGGTATAGTTTTTAAAGTTGTTGGTTTTTGTGTCTGTGCAGTTGCTGTAACAATTTTTGATTCTTCTTGCTCGTGAAAGTCTTCATCAATTTCAGATGCCGGTGGAAATTTGTTACCGTATAAAAATACATTTTGCTTACCAGGTCCGTTTACTTTGCGACCTTGGATCACGCTGAGTTCAGGATTAATAAACAGTTTGGGTTTGCTATTTGCCATGTAAGGTATTATTATTTGAATTTGTTTCGGTTTTTTCGTTGGAGATAATTCTTTTGGGGGAGGCGGTGGTGGAAATAGATCTATAGATTCTTGTTTGTTATAAATATTTTCCCAGGGAATTTGAGCAGTTGGTGATGGCGGTTGCATGGACGTTGAAACAAAATTCACATCAGTTGTATATTCTAAAGTGCTTGGAGTAAACACTGTTTTACCTCTATAATGAATATCACGAAAACCTTTGAATGGTTTTTGTGGAGGATTAATATTTAAATACAATATTTGAGAGTCCTTTGGACCTGATTTATTTTCGTTATTGTACACCTGTGAATCGATATCAGTGTTTCTATGCCCTCTGTTTTCACCATAATGGTTTTGTACTGGTGGCTCTAAATTTTGATTTTCAAAATTGTGGTTGAGATTGCTTTGTGAACTATCATAAATATTTTGTTGTTCAATATTAAATTCTTGATTATAACCTACTGTACTATATGAAAAATCAGTTGTTTCATAAGCGTGGTTATTTGCGGTTTGCAAAGATGACAAAGATGTTACTGACGTAGGTACGTTTGTTACAAAATATGGCTTCTGTGTGCTAGTTTGAATATCGTCATATATTTCTAACTTGTTACCATAGCTATCATAGTTTGGAACGCTACCTATATGTTCTAGTTTATCATTATCAACGCTTATATTGTAAGTGGAAGCTGCAGGATGACTATCTTGATGAAAATTGGGTAATACCACATTACTTTCTGGCGCATTGTACTCTTGAGAAATTGGATTTCGCTCTTGATTTTCCAAAGGAAGACCAGGAAGATTTGCGGGCGCATGATCGATATCTATAACCGGAGATTGCACTATACTTGGTGGATATTCAACTGATGAAACAAATTCAGCTACCGGAATGCTTGGGATAACTTGAATGTCACCATCATCATACATAGGTTTATTGAAAGGAATTACAGGAGGTCCATACGGGTTTGTACTTAATGATGGATCTTCGACTTGAGGATTCAAAAGATGATGTATTGGTAAATTTTCCGAACCTGCTAGATGTTGAGTTCCATATAATGTAGAAGATGACCCTTGATTGAACGGTTTTGCGTTGAACAATGGCGGTATTGCCGTTGGGCTCAAATTGGGCAAAGCAATCGGCCTACCGGCTAATGGTACGGCATGATGAGTGTTTGTTGCCAATGGGAGTACATCAGGGGGAGGTAAATATTCTTTACTAGTTACCTTTAACTGACCTCCTTGATTTAGAGTACTATAGTGCTGATTTGGTTTTGCTGGCGGAGCAGCATATTGAGCATTTGTTTGGAAGTTTTGTTGATGATATTGTTGATTGTTCTGATTATATTGATTATGTTGATTTTGTTGATTATTTTGATTGTACTCAGTATGATGATTTTGTTGGTTATTTTGGTTATACTGGCTATGCTGATTTTGTTGATTATAGGTTGACGTTTGAGGCTTGAAAATCGGAGTCCAAGGTACTTTGTCACACGGATTACAATCTTTCCGTGAGTGTTGAACTGAATGCCCATGTCGATAATAAGACGGCGCTTGCTGATGGTGGTTTTGTGTCGGTTGAGCAGCATATCTAGGCACGTGTTGAGAAGGGCTGGCTGGTTGGTGTGCTATAGGCGCTACTGGTGGAGTTAAGTCTTGGTCTTCTGATCCCGGGAAAAACCATTGCGCGATGCGTTGCATGAAACTGGGTTCCTCACCTTTAGGTAGCGTTTGTGGCTTACTGAATTGAACTGGCCTAATAGGGGGTCCATTAAAATGTGGTTTTTGGCTTTGTTCAAATTGATGATTTCTCTGTTGTCGAATAGGGGAGTGCTGGTGGTGATATTTTGGCGCGGCGGGTGGTGTTAAATATTCATTCAACTCGCTGACGGCAGCAGAACTTATTTTTGTTTTAATTATTAGGATGATACACAAGCCTGAGACGAATACCTGAAAAGAAAAGATTGATAAAAAATTGATGCTGCGTTGTAATATACGAGTAAATTGAGAGTATTAACAATAACTTATTATAACTTCATTATAACTAGCGAATCAAATATTTTTATAAGATCCAATTTGGTTCAGCAGTCTTTTCAAAAACATGCTATATCCACACATACATAGGGTAGGGCGGGGCAAGTTGAGCAATCGAAATATCACGAAAACTATTCACCGTCCGTTTAGGCATTATATGACGGAAAGATAGAGGTTTGGGAGAAATAAACATCCCACGATCGCTAGTGGCCGCTGGACAAATGAGTGAGGCTCACGGGCATTATGTTTATTTTGAGACCAAAAAGTAAAAAAGTAATTCATCACGAGTTTTCGTCTGGTTTAGTCAATTGTTATTTATTTTTAAACAGGTAAATGTTATTCTTCCATATAATTATAGTAGTTTCAATATGCATAGAGATTCTGGGTATAATTTTCACGGTTTTTTTATAAACTCACTTTTATTTTGAAATTTCGAGTTGGGGTTAGTTGAGCATAGTTGCTAAACTTGTTCTGTCACTAAGACAATTACCATTAACTTCCAGAAATTAATTATTATTTTTAAGATTTAAGCTAAGTCTATGAGTAATAATATAAAGAAATAATGATTTTAAACAAAAATACTGAATATAATGGTAAAATAATTCCTAAGATACGATATTGTTTTGTTGATTCTACTTTTGGTTAATTATTCGAAGAAAATTACTATAAGTTTTGTTTTCTCTGTCAATAAAGACTATAAATATAGAACTGGTTATTAAAAACTAATTTTATTTCATCATATATAATCATCATCATCATATATATATTCATTATAATTTCTTAGTGCTCAACTTGCCCCACCTACGGGGTACATTGAGCATACTTGACTTTCTGCATTTAAACAGCTGTAGCTTTTAAATTTTACTTATTGCCAAAAAATAGTATTAACACTTTTGTTAAGCGATAAATAACAAATCCATTAAGCCGTATAGCAATTTATTGAGACTTTTCATTGAGGAGCTACATCTGTTTAAGTAAAAAGTTGCTCAACTAGCCCCGCCCTACCCTACTTAGTACACACACATAATTTTTCAAATTATACGATATCATTAAATTTTGAAACGTTGAAGTATCAATTTATTTTCAATTTTTTTGGCGATTTTGATGTCACCCCACGGTGAGTTAATATGGAGTTTGCAAAAAAATGCAAATAAAAAGAGTTAATAAGGAGTTTTGCACATATTTCTCTGAAAAACGAAAATGAGGTATTAGTTTCTTCTCAAAAGAACGGAACACGACTAAGCGAGTCTGCCTTTTCTATGGCAGTAGAAGATTTTCATTTCAATGACCTCGTGCAGCGTACCTATTCCCATAATGTACCATTGCGGACTATTTATCGTCGTCTGAAGATGTGTTAGTGGGCATACGATTGAAGATGACCCGTAGGAAGAAGAAAGAGTTAAAGTGAAGATTTCTAAACTGCTGTCTTCAACGGGCTAGTTAAGGCGTAGTCGTATCGCGTGTTTTACATATCCCGACTGCAGGATGTGCAAATTTGCAAAATATAAAAATATATAAATTATTTAAACAATAATGTTAAATTCCGTATAAATATTATATAGATACAATCAAACAAAATTACATCTACTTTAAACGCTATAAATAATAAGCCACTTACTAACAATTTAACAATCACTAACAATTTGGACGAATGCATTTAAAAAAAAGAAATACTCTAAGTTGTCAAAATATTAAAATATTCAACATAAATCTATAAAATATTTCATGTATTTTTCTTAATGATAATCTTGCAAATTGAAAAAACTTTTTTTAAATAATTTTCAAATAAATTTGTTTGAAATTAATTTTTATTTTAATCAGATAACATTTATTTGTGTACGTAGAATGAAATCCTAAATCTAAAAATAAGCGATATCAATAAAAAAACAACGGATCATAGTTTATATACACATTTTTCGTACTAAAATATTAAATTATATTACGAAATTGATAAAAAAAACGATTTTTACAAAATA
>NW_020539725.1:39615179-39655703 GCF_003426905.1 Ctenocephalides felis | reverse complement strand
TTTAGAGGATTTATGTGTTAAATATTTAAAGAATTGAATATTTTCAAGTACCTATAGATTCTCGATCAAACCACTGATAAACATTGTTTTCCTCAGGGCTTGATTGTGTTAATTACCAACTAAAACAAGTTATCGATGATAAGTATTTAAGGATACAATCCCAATTTACAACGATTTTTTGCATTATGAATTTCAGGAATTTATCATGATAAATTCCTGAAATTCATAATGCAAAAATTCCACACCAAAAAATGAAGAATTTAAGATTCAATTCAAGATAAATTATAATTTGCAAATTATAATTTTTCTTGAATTGAATCTTAAATTCTTCATTCTTTGGTGTGGCATTTTTGGAAAGATCTTAAAATTTTTAACTTTTTGATGTTTGTTTTCGCCAGAAAATCGAACTTGCTAATTTTATTCTATTTTTTGCTTGTTTTTTCGACGTTTCAAGTTACTCTAAATCGTTTGAAACCAAAATTGTAAATGAATGTTTCTGTACGTGAACCCAAATCAACATTGAGTGGACGATTTCTCAAAACCTACTGAACCAATTTCAAAAATTTAGAAGTAATTCGGTGTAATTCGAAAAGGACTGGGGTCGACTAGTTTTGCACGATGATCAGCGTAGCCGTTTCTTTATAGTTGACAAAAAAGTGTAAAACTTTCGCCAAAAGATATCAGTCGGAGATTGTACTGATTAGTTTTTGAAACAAACCTGCTTGGCCATTTATTCCCTGGTCTAAGATATTATAGTTCTACGAAAAGTGGTTGAATTATAATCATTATATAATAATTTATTGAAGTTTGTAATAAATGCTACAATTTTAGTACATACAAGCGCGTGTTTGTGCAGAATAAGTAATTCAATTAGAGATATTACAAGTTTATTTAAACGATATCAATTACTAAACTTACATGGACTAGTATAAGTAACAGCAAAAACAGTATTTTTGAAATATATGTAAATTGTATCTAAATCTCAAATTTTATTGTTCAGGCCCGATTGTTTCCACTTTTTGCAAGTTTATTCAACTCACAATAAGGGTGCGTCCTTTAATCACGTGGTGCTTAAAAGGGGGGATTTGATCAAATCTGAAAAAAAAATACGTGCAGGGTAGGGAGATTTAGTAAAACATCACGTGTAATCAGTTTTTACCTGAAATTTATATAAATTTCAAAATTTTTCAAAAAAAAAATCCAAAAATTTAAGATTTTTTCTAGGTTCTAAAAATACTTGTGACGTTGAATTGGGGTAGGGGGATAAATTTAAATATCACCAAGGGGGAGGAAGGGATCCAAAAATCTTCAAAAATTGATCACGTGATTAATGGACGCTCCCTAAGGCAAAATGCCTTTCACTCGTATTTTTATGCTATATGACTTTTTTGATAGATTTTTATGATGAAGGATTATTTCCACCACAATACCATAATTGCATCAAAATCGAAGGCCCTAAAAAAATGTCACACAATTTCTTGCTAATTTTTCGCATATGTATAAATAAAAATATTTTAAAAATTTATGATATGGATTTATAACGACTAGGAAAAACTCGAAGTGAATCCGAGCGACAGACGCGCGGGAACTCAATTAGCATTGAATCAAAATCGTACAAGAAATCTGTTGTAAGAGTAATTATGATTTGAAATCGTTCCCAGGCGTTGAAGTTCACGTCTATGATTGTATTTAGAAATTATTTTAATTCCCCATATATCAGCTTCCGTATGATATATATATGGGTTATAGTCGAAAACGAGTTCCATTAAGCTATATTTATTTATTTGTATCGCTTATTAAAACCAATACGAGGCTCATATAGTTAAACAAAATGCTGCATATGAATAAATTTTATTGTTAATTTTATCCTTTTACAATAATGTTAGAAATGGTTAAAATTGTTTGAATATTGTCGAGCCAGCTTATCAATTACTTATCAATTCATTATCTATTTAAGTTTTTTGGAAAACGTCAGAACCGATCCATACTTTTTTTTCTCTCACCAGAAAAAATCATCATTTACTGGAATCGAGTTGAATTTTTGTAAAACCTTCTTTAATATGCATCTTTCTCATTTGCAGTTGTTCATTGGTTCATTTTTGGTCTTGCAATAAATACTTTTATTGCAAGACCAAATACAATTATTGTTTATCAAATTTAAACTTTAATTTGAAATTTTTGTCTTCATTATTTATTTAACATTTTAAAATCAAGTGTTCTGTTTACAAACCTATCGTTAAATTTTTTTCATATTTATATTTTAATGTTCATGATATATGTAATTAATATAGCTTCAATTACATACACCAATTGCTTGAAAGACGACATATTAATTTCATCGCCTATGATTGCTAATATTTGATGAATAATTATCGAACTGATTAATTTAATATCGAATGAATATCCGTTTTTTTGTTTATTCATTTCAAATGAATTTCAAAAGAAATAGCAGTTCGAGTTAGGAACAATGCTCAAAATTACGCTTACAAATTTTGTAATGCTTGCTAATTTTTTAGACAAATTATTTTTAATTAGTATGATAATAATTTTTGTATTTATTTGAATTGTATAATCCAATTAATATTATAATTAAATTTAATTTATTTGCAATGAAAACGGTTCAGTCTCCATGCGTATCGAATCTTCAAAATGTTCCATTTTTATATATTGTTCTGGTCAAAAATTTAATTCTTATTAATTAAAATTTGAAGTTTTCAGAAAAATTTCAGGACAATAGTAATCATAAAACTACTCGTAGAACCAAGTAGGCCATTTTTCCTATTACATAAATATGACGCTGGTGTGTAATGTTGGATTCAAAAAACAAACATAAAATTTTATGATTTAAATATTTTTAATTAAATTTAATTATTTTTATGCAGCTGGACTTATAAAGGGCATCCTCTTTCAAAACAATCCTTCCAAATTGGCTTTTGATTAACCACAATATTATCGATCATCTTTGATCAACTACCTCAACATTTCTATCTAAGTAGAAAAATTTTATCTAAGTAGAACTAAGATACTATGTGTAATCATACAAAAATACATTGATTGAATGATACTTGTAAGGTATTGTTTTAATTAAAATTGCTTTATCCAAAACGTATATAATTGCATTACAGCAATTAATCTTCATATAACAAGACCAAACTACTAAATTACTCAAAATAATTTTTTAATCATTACACCTGTGTAACTACAAATTAATTTTTAGTTTTCTGTAAACCACAGTCGGATGTCTAATTATCGGTTTCTTTGTTTGCTGCGACAATGTCTAGTTCCTGAGAATTTCGTTGCAAGGTTATAATAAGTAACATAGTTACATTTTTTCTCGGTAAAATATTCCCAGCTAAGAAAAAGAGTTTCAACAATAGAAGTAAAGTAGAAAGTGCCAAAGAGTCGAGTGATAATGTGATAAAGAATCTAAGAGAATCTACTCCGACTTTTGTAAAATACGACAGGAAGTTAAGTTACAAGACATAAAATTGAAAGTATTTGAAATAAATGGTAGCTGAAGGAAATTTGAAATGATTACATATGTAATGCGCAATACGTGCGTCTTTAGGTTGAAGTCCGCATTCTTCTCAGGAAAGATAATACTAATGGGTTTCTTCATTTTAAGAGTTTTATTTATGCGGAAATGCACTTAGTGCCTTAGTGCTATTTAAATAAAACATGCATGTAAACAGCATCTTGGAGATTAGAATCTTTGAGGTAGTTGATTAAAGATGATCGATAATATTGTTGATGGACAAACCCACAATAGGAAGGATTATTTTGAAACGGGATATCTATTATACATCAAAACAATATGGCACAAAAATAGAATAAGCTTTGAAAAACATGTTTAAATACTATTTTATTTGTGTTTTTTTTGCACATTAGCCGCGATTAGCTTATAGTACGGGAGCCAGCAACGTTTTCGAGCAAGCATTTTAGTCAGGCTGGTTTTTTGGTATGTGGTCCTTGGTGCTCTCTCGGTTAGGGTAAGGGCCGTCTGGCAGCTGGAAGTGGTTGCGTTAATTAGTGCGCAGCCAATTTGTACAGCGCGATTTCAGAATTTTGAAAGTATTTTAGTCAGCCCAATTTTCATTTTTTTGACTTCAAATAGGTTCACCAGACTCAAATTTTTTTGTTGCCAGACATTTTGGGCGCTGCTAAATATGTGCCAGACGCCAATTTATTTATTAATTTTTTTAAAAATTCAAATCATTTTAGTCCGTCTGAAATTTCAGTATTATGTTCGTTAAGGGTAAAAACACGTAAAATTAATTTGCCAGACGTTTCTGCGGTTGTTAACCATGTCTGGCAAGCAAAAATGTCTGGAAATATGATACTAGTTTATAGCATTTTAGTCAGTCCAATTTTCATTTTTTGACTTGATATTTGATTTGATAACTTGAATAAGTTATCCAGATTCACATTTTTGTTGCCAGACATTTTGGGCGCTGCCAAATATGTGCCAGACGCCAATTTATTCATTAATTTTTTTTAAATTTCAAATCATTCTAGTCCGTCTGTAATTTTAATATTATGTTCATTAAGGGTCAAGAAACATAAAGTTAATTTGCCAGACGTTTCTGCGGTTGTTAAGCATGTCTGGCAACGAAAAAAGTCTGGCAATATGATACTAGTAGACAGAGTGAGACAATCGCTAAATACATTGGCGCGAATGAAACAAAAAAACTATTATACTCGTAAGAGCGCTATTTAAAGTTAGTGCAATTTCAATAACATTTTCATAAAACAAATAAAATAAAGTTAAATAAAGACCTAATTAGAAAAGACAAAGAAATTGCATCATATTAGTCAATTTTTTAATTTTACTAGCTGTAAAAAATATGTTAATGATTCTAAAATATTGCTGTTAATATTTTTTAAAAATTTGACTCGACAGTGGTTGAGTAACATCGTCAATTTTCTAAGAATATCATATATTTTAAGGTTTGCAATGGTGGCGGCATTAGCTCAAGAGTAGCGTTCCCGATTCACATGCTGGAGGTTCCGAGTTCGAATCTCCGGCAAGAATTTGAAAAAAATATTAACTAGTTAAGTTGGAATAATAATAGAATTATGAATTGTAATAAAAGGATATGTATGTAAAATCAAAATGTATAAAAAATTAGATAATTGGAATTAAAAAATGAATTGAAGTAAGAAGAATTTAGAAGAACAAATGAGAAGTATAGAAGAAAAAGAAGAAAGAAATAGTGGTTAGAAGATGAAATGAGAAGATAGTAAAAGAAGAATGAAGATAAGTTAAGAAGTATAGAAAAAGAACAGGATTATATAAAGAAGATAGTATAAATTGAAGATTGTATAAGACATTTGATTGTATAGAAAAATGTAGGTGGTTAAATGCTCGAGTAAGCGAGGCCAATAAAAATAAATAAAAAAAAAAGGTTTGCAATGAAAACTGACAATAATCATTTTGCTGTACGCAATTTTTTTTTATCACTAAGTTAACTGAGTCGAATGACTTCATTTTACATGATACATGTTATATTATTGGTGCATGTACATATTACATGGCTTTAGCAGCAACTAATTGTAACACATACCTATACTTAATACTGATAATTCTAGTTTTGCTACCTTACCATTTCGAGCTACCCCTAGAATAGAATCTTAAAATTCTAGTATATATATAATATATACAATAAATATTGTACAGCAAGCATTCTCCGCTCTTTTTTCTTTCAGCTTTTAGCTGTAAATTGAGCAATGTTTTTTAAAAATCGAAGTGTATTTAATAATTCAAAAATTCAAATGGGTTCATTTTAGATTAATATGTATCACTATATAATGATAGTCATTCGACCTAGGTCTCTTAAATCAAGATTATAATTGGGAATATCGTTGTTTTTAACAACGAATAAAAACGTCTATTGTACAGATTTATTCGTCTTATGGCTTAATATGATAACTGTGCACTTTGGATGTTGTAACACGCCCCGCATTCATTTATACATAATTATTTTGATTAATTCCTTCAAAACAATCAGGTATGCGAACCTCCCACACTGGGACAATAATACTACAATGTGATATATCATAAGACTCGTTAAACTCATCTATCCAAAACAAATCAATGGATTTTTATTTTTCACTCATAATTCACCTTTGATGATGTATTTATAAAGGCTGCATATTATGAGAAATATGAATTTTTTAACTTTCCAGATGGCAATTTGTAAGAAACGGTGATTCTAAAGAAAAATGGTATAAACACAATTTTGCAGAGAAGTTTATAACAAACACATCTGTCTAATGTAGTTATTTGATTTTTCTTATGGTTTTCTGCCTAGTAAACGTATGGCGCTCTTACAAGTATAATAGTTTTTTGTTTCATTCGCGCCAATGTATTTAGCGATTGTCTCACTCTGTCTACTAGTATCATATTGGCAAACTTTTTTCGTTGCCAGACATGCTTAACAACCGCAGAAACGTCTGGCAAATTAATTTTATGTTTCTTGACCCTTAATGAATATAATATTAAAATTACAGACGGACTAAAATGATTTGAATTTTAAAAAAAATTAATGAATAAATTGGCGTCTGGCACATATTTGGCAGCGCCCAAAATGTCTGGCAACAAAAATGTGAATCTGGATAACTTATTCAAGTTATCAAATCAAATATCAAGTCAAAAAATGAAAATTGGACTGACTAAAATGCTATAAACTAGTATCATATTTCCAGACATTTTTGCTTGCCAGACATGGTTAACAACCGCAGAAACGTCTGGCAAATTAATTTTACGTGTTTTTACCCTTAACGAACATAATACTGAAATTTCAGACGGACTAAAATGATTTGAATTTTTAAAAAAATTAATAAATAAATTGGCGTCTGGCACATATTTAGCAGCGCCCAAAATGTCTGGCAACAAAAAATTTGAGTCTGGTGAACCTATTCGAAGTCAAAAAAACGAAAATTGGGCTGACTAAAATGCTTTCAAAATTCTGAAATCGCGCTGTACAAATTGGCTGCGCACTAATTAACGCAACCACTTCCAGCTGCCAGACGGCCCTTGCCCTAACCGAGAGAGCACCAAGGACCACATACCAAAAAACCAGCCTGACTAAAATGCTTGTTTTGAAAACGTTGCTGGCTCCTATACTATTAGCTTTAGTAGGAAAATTGGTCTACTTCGTTCTGCTAGTAGACGTATATGGAAAATATGCTGAATATAAGTGATGAGACCAGTTTCCAATATTTCAATTACATATTTATATTGGAATTGTATTCAGTAGTCAAAATTGACTTATAGCTGCATTTAAATAAAATATACTAACAAATATATGTTAATTATTATAAAACTCAATTTATCTTAAAAGTAAAATGAGAATTTATAATTTAATGACTTAAATTTCATATCTCAACTACTATATTTATTTTAGGATTATATAAAAATGAACTCACCTGATTCTGGCAAGCTCACTTTAGTTGCATTTATACCATCGCTGCTTAAATTAGGCTTTTCAGTTATATATTTCGGTAAAACGAAACCTGACGGTTTCAATTCCGGCCAATTATATGATTTCTTTGACCATGGCACAGGCGTCACAACATACACCTTTTCCTTCGTTACTGGAGAAACTGATAATTCTATCTTTTTCCAAGAGTTTTTCTCGTCACTAGAGTCAGTATTAATGGAAACACTAGATTCGAACAAGCTATTACTTATGTGACCTATGATAGTTATATTTTGTTTTAATTCGCTATCAACACTATCAAAATTACTTGAAATCGTAGTTGGTATTACAGATTCAGTAGTGGTTTCAGTATCATTCAATGCAACTGTAGTTAAATATTCTTCTGGTATTTTCTTAGATGGTTTCAAAGATGCAGTACTCGATTTGTACTCTTTCGTTTCTTTTGAATATTCTTGTTCTGTCCAATCATCAATATTCTTTTGCAAACGTATCATTTCACCGTGATAGTCTTTGGTATCATTGCTTTTTGATTTAGTATTTTTTGTTGATTTGATACTCGAAACTTTTGGAGGCAGAGTATCGCTTATCGTGATATTTTTATGATTTTCTATATTTTTCTGTAACTTAATCTCCTCTTTTGGACTTTTTTCTTTCTTTGTGTAATTGGCTAATTTTAAAATATCTCTAACTTTAGGAAGAGGTATTGTTTTTAAAGTTGTTGGTTTTTGTGTCTGAGCAGTTGCTGTAACAATTTTTGATTCTTCTTGCTCGTGAAAGTCTTCATCAATTTCAGATGCTGGTGGAAATTTGTTACCGTATAAAAACACATTTTGTTTACCAGGCCCGTTTACTTTGCGACCTTGGATCACGCTGAGTTCAGGATTAATAAACAGTTTGGGTTTGCTATTAGCCATGTAAGGTATTATTATTTGAATTTGTTTTGGTTTTTTCGTTGGAGATAATTCTTTTGGGGGAGGAGGTGGTGGAAATAGATCTATAGATTCTTGTTTGTTATAAATATTTTCCCAGGGAATTTGAGCAGTTGGTGATGGCGGTTGCATAGACGTTGAAACAAAATTCACATCAGTTGTATATTCCAAAGTGCTTGGAGTAAACACTGTTTTACCTCTATAATGAATATCACGAAAACCTTTGAATGGTTTTTGTGGAGGATTAATATTCAAGTACAATATTTGAGAGTCCTTTGGACCTGATTTATTTTCATTATTGTACACCTGTGAATTGATATCAGTGTTTCTATGTCCTCTGTTTTCACCATAATGGTTTTGTACTGGTGGCTCTAAATTTTGATTTTCAAAATTGTGGTTGAGATTGCTTTGTGAACTATCATAAATATTTTGTTGTTCAATATTAAATTCTTGATTATAACCTACTGTACTATATGAAAAATCAGTTGTTTCATAAGCGTGGTTATTTGCGGTTTGCAAAGATGACAAAGATGTTACTGACGTAGGTACGTTTGTTACAAAATATGGCTTCTGTGTGCTAGTTTGAATATCGTCATATATTTCTAACTTGTTACCATAGCTATCATAGTTTGGAACGCTACCTATATGTTCTAGTTTATCATTATCAACGCTTATATTGTAAGTGGAAGCTGCAGGATGACTATCTTGATGAAAATTGGGTAATACCACATTACTTTCTGGCGCATTGTACTCTTGAGAAATTGGATTTCGCTCTTGATTTTCCAAAGGAAGACCAGGAAGATTTGCGGGCGCATGATCGATATCTATAACCGGAGATTGCACTATACTTGGTGGATATTCAACTGATGAAACAAATTCAGCTACCGGAATGCTTGGGATAACTTGAATGTCACCATCATCATACATAGGTTTATTGAAAGGAATTACAGGAGGTCCATACGGGTTTGTACTTAATGATGGATCTTCGACTTGAGGATTCAAAAGATGATGTATTGGTAAATTTTCCGAACCTGCTAGATGTTGAGTTCCATATAATGTAGAAGATGACCCTTGATTGAACGGTTTTGCGTTGAACAATGGCGGTATTGCCGTTGGGCTCAAATTGGGCAAAGCAATCGGCCTACCGGCTAATGGTACGGCATGATGAGTGTTTGTTGCCAATGGGAGTACATCAGGGGGAGGTAAATATTCTTTACTAGTTACCTTTAACTGACCTCCTTGATTTAGAGTACTATAGTGCTGATTTGGTTTTGCTGGCGGAGCAGCATATTGAGCATTTGTTTGGAAGTTTTGTTGATGATATTGTTGATTGTTCTGATTATATTGATTATGTTGATTTTGTTGATTATTTTGATTGTACTCAGTATGATGATTTTGTTGGTTATTTTGGTTATACTGGCTATGCTGATTTTGTTGATTATAGGTTGACGTTTGAGGCTTGAAAATCGGAGTCCAAGGTACTTTGTCACACGGATTACAATCTTTCCGTGAGTGTTGAACTGAATGCCCATGTCGATAATAAGACGGCGCTTGCTGATGGTGGTTTTGTGTCGGTTGAGCAGCATATCTAGGCACGTGTTGAGAAGGGCTGGCTGGTTGGTGTGCTATAGGCGCTACTGGTGGAGTTAAGTCTTGGTCTTCTGATCCCGGGAAAAACCATTGCGCGATGCGTTGCATGAAACTGGGTTCCTCACCTTTAGGTAGCGTTTGTGGCTTACTGAATTGAACTGGCCTAATAGGGGGTCCATTAAAATGTGGTTTTTGGCTTTGTTCAAATTGATGATTTCTCTGTTGTCGAATAGGGGAGTGCTGGTGGTGATATTTTGGCGCGGCGGGTGGTGTTAAATATTCATTCAACTCGCTGACGGCAGCAGAACTTATTTTTGTTTTAATTATTAGGATGATACACAAGCCTGAGACGAATACCTGAAAAGAAAAGATTGATAAAAAATTGATGCTGCGTTGTAATATACGAGTAAATTGAGAGTATTAACAATAACTTATTATAACTTCATTATAACTAGCGAATCAAATATTTTTATAAGATCCAATTTGGTTCAGCAGTCTTTTCAAAAACATGCTATATCCACACATACATAGGGTAGGGCGGGGCAAGTTGAGCAATCGAAATATCACGAAAACTATTCACCGTCCGTTTAGGCATTATATGACGGAAAGATAGAGGTTTGGGAGAAATAAACATCCCACGATCGCTAGTGGCCGCTGGACAAATGAGTGAGGCTCACGGGCATTATGTTTATTTTGAGACCAAAAAGTAAAAAAGTAATTCATCACGAGTTTTCGTCTGGTTTAGTCAATTGTTATTTATTTTTAAACAGGTAAATGTTATTCTTCCATATAATTATAGTAGTTTTAATATGCATAGAGATTCTGGGTATAGTTTTCACGGTTTTTTTATAAACTCACTTTTATTTTGAAATTTCGAGTTGGGGTTAGTTGAGCATAGTTGCTAAACTTGTTCTGTCACTAAGACAATTACCATTAACTTCTAGAAATTAATTATTATTTTTAAGATTTAAGCTAAGTCTATGAGTAATAATATAAAGAAATAATGATTTTAAACAAAAATACTGAATATAATGGTAAAATAATTCCTAAGATACGATATTGTTTTGTTGATTCTACTTTTGGTTAATTATTCGAAGAAAATTACTATAAGTTTTGTTTTCTCTGTCAATAAAGACTATAAATATAGAACTGGTTATTAAAAACTAATTTTATTTCATCACTAATCGACATTGAACCTATGATTTCATTATAATTTCTTAGTGCTCAACTTGCCCCACCTACGGGGTACATTGAGCATACTTGACTTTCTGCATTTAAACAGCTGTAGCTTTTAAATTTTACTTATTGCCAAAAAATAGCATTAACACTTTTGTTAAGCGATAAACAACAAATCCATTAAGCCGTATAGCAATTTATTGAGACTTTTCATTGAGGAGCTACATCCGTTTAAGTAAAAAGTTGCTCAACTAGCCCCGCCCTACCCTACTTAGTACACACACATACATTTTTTTCAAATTATACGATATCATTAAATTTTGAAACGTTGAAGTATCAATTTATTTTCAATTTTTTTGGCGATTTTGATGTCACCCCACGGTGAGTTAATATGGAGTTTGCAAAAAAATGCAAATAAAAAGAGTTAATAAGGAGTTTTGCACATATTTCTCTGAAAAACGAAAATGAGGTATTAGTTTCTTCTCAAAAGAACGGAACACGACTAAGCGAGTCTGCCTTTTCTATGGCAGTAGAAGATTTTCATTTCAATGACCTCGTGCAGCGTACCTATTCCCATAATGTACCATTGCGGACTATTTATCGTCGTCTGAAGATGTGTTAGTGGGCATACGATTGAAGATGACCCGTAGGAAGAAGAAAGAGTTAAAGTGAAGATTTCTAAACTGCTGTCTTCAACGGGCTAGTTAAGGCGTAGTCGTATCGCGTGTTTTACATATCCCGACTGCAGGATGTGCAAATTTGCAAAATATAAAAATATATAAATTATTTAAACAATAATGTTAAATTCCGTATAAATATTATATAGATACAATCAAACAAAATTACATCTACTTTAAACGCTATAAATAATAAGCCACTTACTAACAATTTAACAATCACTAACAATTTGGACGAATGCATTTAAAAAAAAAGAAATACTCTAAGTTGTCAAAATATTAAAATATTCAACATAAATCTATAAAATATTTCATGTATTTTTCTTAATGATAATCTTGCAAATTGAAAAAACTTTTTTTAAATAATTTTCAAATAAATTTGTTTGAAATTAATTTTTATTTTAATCAGATAACATTTATTTGTGTACGTAGAATGAAATCCTAAATCTAAAAATAAGCGATATCAATAAAAAAACAACGGATCATAGTTTATATACACATTTTTCGTACTAAAATATTAAATTATATTACGAAATTGATAAAAAAACGATTTTTAACTTCCCGTAGGGTAAGTTATTGTAATGGGCCGAAAATCGGAATTGAAAATTTTTACATTTCTCGACGTTTTGAAGGTTTCTGAACGTTTTGGCATACCTCAGAAAAAATGGATGTGTGTGTGTGTGTGTGTGTGTGTGTGTGTGTGTATGTATGTATGGATACAAATTTTCGTCCACGTTTTCGGGCGTACGGATCAACCGATTTGAATGGTTTAAAAAACATTCGATTCCTATTAATAAGGAGAAGAGCTGATTAGTTTTTGGCAAAGACAGGTCCAGCAGTTACGGAGATAAGGAGCAAAGAGTGCAGAAAATAGAAATCGAGTTTTTGAGAGAACGGAGCATCCGATTTGAATTATCTAAAAAACATTCCATTAGTAATGATTGGGAGAAAGGGTTATTAGTTTTTCGCAAAGGCAGGCCCAGCCATTTCGGAGATACAGAGCTAAATGTACAAAAAATGGCAGTTTTTGAGAGAACTAAGCGTCCGATTCAATTGATTCAAAGAACTTTCTGCTTGTCTTAACAAAATAATTGATTTTGGAAAAAAAAATTTTGTACCATTTTTTTTTTTTTTTTTTTTTTTTTTTTTTTTAATTTTTTGTATATCGAAAATAATTCAGATTTTATTTTTAATTCTGACTATAGTTCTAATATACTTTAAACAAATAATTTCAACTCTGCAATTCAGTTTATATAATTCTTATAAATATTAGACAATAATACAATATTTATAATAATCTATTTGAAAACATTCAATATTCCTCGAACGTTTCGTTACGGTACGGGAAGTTCCAGCAATTTGCCTTAAGGCACGATGCCACCCACCCCACTAGTTATTTTTTTTAATTGCATAGGCATATCTTAATATTAAAACTTAATTGTGGAAAAGTTGACCTCATTGTAATATAGTAAGAACATATAATGGCACTAAACTAGTTCCTGATTCGATATCAGTCAGTGTCGTATAAAATTACCCTTTAGGTCATAGATCTCCAGTGAAAATGGCTGCAGTGCTGCAATGAAAATATGCTCATCGGTATATACATAATCTACCGATGTCTACATGTAAAACAGGAGAAGAGCCGGATTGCGCTCTTAAAAAAAATTACTATGCTAGAGTACAGCATAAACAACTTATAGACCACGTAGCCAAGAAAAAAAGTGAGATTTTTTTATTATATTGCCATTGGGACACGAGTTAGTTAAGTAAACTAATAGTAAGTTGTCCTTGGCGATGTCCTTAGCTGGCGAAAGGAGAAATCTGGAGTGGTCGAAGCAACCGGGTTTTGAGATATTAGGAATATTAGGATAACTAACTGCAAACAATTACAAAAGAAGTTTATGATACTAAGATTACATTATTAAATTTAACGCCATATTTATTTGTAAATATATCTATATTGGTTAGTGCGCACTAGAGAGGGCTCGCCTGTAGGTAAGCGGTTAAGAGCGACGGGACTTGTTTCAGAGGTCCCGGGCTCGATACCCACTTCGAGCAGCCTGTTGTCAGGCAGCAGTGACAACGATTTTCACTTGGAAATATAGATAGCAATATGTTTCCAAGTGAAATTTTTTTTTTTTTTTTTTTTTTTTTTTTTTTTTTTTAATTTTTTGTATATCGAAAATAATTCAGATTTTATTTTTAATTCTGACTATAGTTCTAATATACTTTAAACAAATAATTTCAACTCTGCAATTCAGTTTATATAATTCTTATAAATATTAGACAATAATACAATATTTATAATAATCTATTTGAAAACATTCAATATTCCTCGAACGTTTCGTTACGGTACGGGAAGTTCCAGCAATTTGCCTTAAGGCACGATGCCACCCACCCCACTAGTTACAAAATATATTTGGTTATACAAGTTGGTATGTATTAATATTAATATATTACTTAACAGTTTATATTAATATTAATAGTTAAATGGTATTTATTCCTAGCTAAATGATAGTCATTTGCGCGCTGTTTATATTATTTTATTTCTAATATTATTATTTTGTTATATTTATTATTTGTCATTTATTGTTTTTGTTCTACTTTATTGTTTTTCCAGTATTATTTTTATTATTCACAAGTTTTATTTATTTTATTTATTAATTTTATTATCTTTATGTGTTTTTATTTTATATTAAATCATCATAATACGGATATTATTTTAATGAAAATACTATCCTTCATTTTGTACTCTATTTTATTTATATTTATGTTATTATACTTACATTACTAGACGCTATATTATTTAGCAAAAGTTGTATCAGATATTGTAATTAAAAAAAATCCGCGCTATTTCTTTCTTAATTAAAAAATGTCGATAAAATTCGAATATTTTTTGAACAATAAACATCGATCTGTTTTTCAAAACCGTAATTTAAAAATTGTAAAATTTACCCTTATTTTTCTGTCTAGATATTATTTAGCGAAAGTTGTAACAGATATTGTAATTAAAAAAAATCCGCGCTATTTCTTTCTTAATTAAAAAATGTCGATAAAATTCGAATATTTTTTGAACAATAAACATCGATCTGTTTTTCAAAACCGTAACTTAAAAATTGTAAAATATCCCCTTATTTTTATGCCTAGATATTCCAAAATGACCAGAAAATATTAAAACGCGAAGAAACATAATATTTTATATAAATTCCAATATCATCTTATTTTATATATCATCTCAAATTTCTTATAAAATAGATTTAGTTATAAATAAAATATTTATAACTAAATCTAGTACCTACATCAGCTCTTCCTTTATCATGTAAATTTTCATCGTGAGACCCATCCTTGTACTTGTAGAAAATCGCGATTCGTGGATGTCATATTATAATTTTATGATCGCTACAGTACGGGCGGAAAGGTTTATAGTTCACCAGCTCAATCGAATCGTATCTCAAATATAGGTTTCTAGAAATCGTAATAAATTTGAATAAGTCATTGATTTTATCGATGTTATACATCTGCCCTTTTACATGGCCGAGAATTTATCTGTTAACCTTTTGGTAAACAATGAAGACTTAAATTGATCCTTCATGTGACAGTTTTGTAATTGTTCTATTCCTCGGTCTATCTATCTATCTATCTATTTATCTATCTAGATAATGACTATATAATAATTTGTATCTAAATAGATTTGAAAAAAATTTTATTAGTAAAATCTGAGAAAAATAGTTTAATACTTATGCTGATGGAAAATCTGAAGACAAATTAACCAAATCGTTGAAATAAAAATTTAGATTGCCATTTTTTTTAATTGCAAAATTTACTAATATTTTATCTCAGTACTACTTTATAATTAAAGCTGAACTATTCAAATAGTAAATCCAAATAGCTAAGTAGTAAAATGGCCATGCATTGCATTGACCTCTGAGTTGCTTATATTATTTTAAGGATAATTTTATTTATTTCTATTAAATTTTATTTAATAGAACTTTCCGTAGGGTAAGTTTTTGTAATAGTCCCAAAATCAAAATTGAAACTTTTTGCATATCTTTAGAAAAATTTAGAACTTTGCATACGTTCTATGTATGTATGGGCGCACGGATACAAATATATAAATAGTTCGAATTATAGTTCTAATTCTAGTTAAAGTTCTAAAGCTCAGTTATACACTTAAAATAATAATTTTAACTTTGAAATTCAGTTTATATAATTCTTATGGATATCAGACATTGCTCTTCATTTTAAATGTGACGATTGAGTTTTGTTTATTTACTTGTCTATAATAAATATATAAATGTCGTCGTACTTCTTAAGCTCCTTAAGCTCTTTTATTTTGTCTATAAAATAAGAATAATGAAAGTTACAGTATTTATAATAATCTATTTGAAAACATTTGATATTCCTCGTATATTTCTCGAATACGGTACGGGAAATTCCAGCAATTTGCTTTAACGATACCATACACCACTAGTTCACTTTAATTTAATTAATTGCATAAATGCTTATAAATAATATGTGAGACCATAAATATTGATATAATAATATCATAAACTTTGATGTTATCGAATTATTTATTTAAACAAATTAATGGTCATATTATTTAATTTTTATTAATTTATTTATTATGCTAATTTATGTATTAATAGCAAATTATTAAAATTAATACATCACATCATAAAATATTGACAGTGTGTGGTAAAACTGTAATTTTATGGAGATCTATTACGAGAATGAATATATTAGCATATATAATCTCATATGTCGATACATGAAAAACATGAAATTTTTTTATCGATTATTAACCGCATAAAGCTATCAATTCGGGATGTACCTCATCAACTACTGGTTTTTTAAGTGTTACATCGAAAAAGTAGCAATTTCTTTTGTGCACAATTGAAAGTTCCAGATTAATTTGTATTCACTTATGTTGCTACTGTATTGGGAACGAAGTTTTTGATGCAATTTTGCTAAAATTAGTATTCTGAAATTGATGATTTTACTTATCACAATCCTGTTGACCCTTGGCGTTTTAGGAATGGTAAACAGTTTATTATTAGAGTGAAACAAAACACCTGAAGTCTATAAATTATTAACGCTAGATCAGGTAAATCACCTTCATATATCATTTCCAGTACTTTGGATATATTATGATGTGGTACATGATCTTACCCAATGAACCCATGATCTTACCTACGGTGTTCTACCTACTTAAGTGAATCTTCTTCTAGCAGCATATTTGTTGTGCTTTCTCCTCTATGTACTTTTATTTTATCATAATATTCGCATTTACGTTTTCCAGTAACACATTTCTTTGATTGTTTAGTGATATGTGATGAGCTGATTAAAAATACATTTATTGACATAGGTTCTTACTTAAGAAATTTTCACTTTTCTTCAGTAGATAATAACCTTATAATAAAATATTGTTATAGTTATTCATTAAGTGTGATAGGAACAATTATGTGATTATATATGTAGATGGTCTTTAGAAATTATTAGTTTTTTTATAAGTGTTCATATTGCTTCCTTCTTTAGTTTGATTTTAAAATCATTAAGATTTTTTTAAACTAAAAATGTACTTAATTTTTTAATTATGAAAATAAAGACTACAACGCTCTTAATCAATTAGTTAATGCAGTCGATTCTATACGCCCTAAATCGTGTTAGAAATTTCAACAAGTCGATACTCGAAGAAGATTATTTAATTACTAGAAAGCTTTTATAATTTCACAACCTTCACTAATATTAGTAATAATATTATAAAAATTTATTCTCGTAGCAGAATAGATTACACAGATATTATTTTCTCATTACTGTGTCCCATTCGATGGCTATCTTCAATGGATTCCATGGAAATTGACACTGCTGAAAGGTACGTCACGTTTCTTATAACCATAGTGCACAAATATGAAATATTTTTAATGCGAGCTTTAAATTTTCACTCTTATTTCCTATCTATAATAAATGATCAAAGAGTCTGATCGTGTTTCCATACTGAATTGGCCCCATCCTGGTATTTGAATAATTTTGATGCCATTTTATCAGATATTTTCGTAAAAATCTGATATACCAATTCTCAACTCCCTAGCATATAATTTGGCGGAGATATAATTGAAAATATGCAAAAGTGGCCTCTTTTTTCAGAGTCACTTTTTGTCACAACTGTAAAAGATATCGACAAACAAATAACGCCATTCTATTTACATCGGTGGTGTCGGTTTCAATGATATCTCGGCCAAATGATGAACTAGAAGTTGTGATTTTTACGGATTTTTGTACTCCCCCTTCATTTTGGTGATACGTGGTGATATTCAAAATTAACCCCCCTCCCCTCCAAACATCACGTGTATTTTTAGTTACGGAAAAATATGGTAAAAATTTTAAAAATTTATTATAAAAAATAAATACACGTGATATCTTACTGTACTCCTCCCTCACCCACGTGATGTTTCGTCGTCTTTTTTGTCAAATACCCTCCCCCCAAAAGCTCACGTGATTAATGGGCGCTCCCTTATTTAATTTTTATCAGAAATTTCTATACATTTTTTTTGTTAAAATATTACCACCAATTTACATAATATTTTGTGGTTAATACTCATTAATTACTAATCTGAAAGGCATTTTCATTTAAGAACACATCACTTCAAGTGAAAACCGATATCAGTAATGCTTGACATCAGGCTGCTCGATGTGGCAATAAACCTTCGATATATTATAATAAAATAATTACTCAAAAGTAATATTTTAGTATACTCAAAATAATTACTCAAAAGTAATATTTTAGTATACTTAAATTTGATTTTTTTTATTTTGTCTAGTCAAGGGTTATTTTAACTTAAAAAAAAACTTTGCTATCTATCTCAAGGAAAAAACGATATCAGGCTGTTCTGTGTGGGTATCCTGAATCTGGAACTTCCGATTAGAAGCCTATAGTTCTAAAAAATAATTTAATTTAACAAATGATAACAACTTTCAGCCGATAAAGTACTCTACAGAAAGGGCACACATTTCAAGCAAAATATTTGGGCATTTTTGATATATCGAGCCACTGCTTTAAACTCTATTCGTCTTATCAATCTTTTGTTGTGGGTACTCCCAAAGTAACATTCATTTTCAACTCGTGACCATTCAGAAAATGAAAACAATAATTATCGTGCGACCTTTGAAATGTAGGAGTAGTTCACAAAGGAACAGGTTTCTTTAAAATTTTATAATGATCCGATCTACGCCGAGAGAAAGTTACAAAATTTATGGGGTCTTCTTGATTCCTCTCTTCGTATGTTATTTTCATGATGCGCGCGCGCTGTCCACGATCACGGTGTCAAGGTCATAGGTACCTCAGGTAGGTACCTACGGCGTGGTTTGCTTATAATTATCTTTGTATACTTGTTGAACGTTGTTAGAAACAGTGATGGTACTTAGGGAGAATTCCTTGTTTTATTATAAAATTATTTATATAATATGAGTTCGAAATCGCCAAATAATCAGTTATAATATAGATAAAGAACTCATTTTTTTTAAAAAAAAAACTTTCCGAGTAATGAAAGTTTCGTGTATATACAATTTTGAAGAAGGATACTGATAGATAGTTGCGAAAGTTATGATACTTAGAGAAAGATATTTCTACTAATATATAAAGTAACTACTTGTGCGTAGCATTTTGTCTTAAGGCGAGTTGCATTAACTTCCCAATCAATAGGACATCAGCTAATTATGTCGAATAACTTATTATTTAAAATAACATCTGTATTTGTAGAAATTAAATGAATTTGTTTAACACAATTTATTCCATGTGTTTCGTTTTTAGTTGTGTATTTTAGTTCTGAAAATGTATTCATTTTAAGTGTTAACGTCAACTGTAATCAGTAGGCGCTACTGATTGCAGTTGACCCTACTGAGTAGGGCTTTTCCAAACACCGAGCCTACATATGCACCAAAGGCGATAGATTCTGATAAGAATTGCTTAAGCGCGGGGCGCAATCTGAACTTTAGTGAATTTTTATAATTTAACCGCTTATTTTAATATTTCTATATTTTATTTCAGACTATGAAATCTATCGCCAAACAAAGTTTCTTTAAAATCGTCAAAAAATTTAAGTTAATAATATGCAGTTAATATTTTAGTTAAGAAGTTAATTTCAAATAATGTGTAGTTAAAATTTGGAAAAATGCAATGTTGTGGGTACTGATAGAGTTTCTTCTTTTAATAAAAAACTAGTTAGTATTACATGAACTTCCCGATATGTGTAAATAATCGATTTAATCAATAATAAACAAATTAATTTGAGTGATTAAAAGTATTCCGAGAGGATTTATTACACATAAATGAAAACGAACGAACACGTTAACTCGGAGTATTTTCTAAAAGCAAATTTTTACAAATCAATAATTTTTGTAATTGAACCAGTTTTCGTAGGAGTAAATCATCTAATTTTAATTTTAACAAACGTCAACAAAACTACTCATTTTCTCAAACTTTGATGAATTTTTAAAATTAAACTACTTGTCGTGAGGCCGTAATATTTCAGTAAGTTCTATAAGACCATGATATACATCGCCAAAGAAAGTTTCATAAAAATCGGCTTAAATTTTTTTTTCAACAGTTAATTACAAGAAAACGGCTCGGTAGATTTTCACCTAAAACTAATCAGTATTATTCCCAAATAATATCTTTCGAACAGTTTTTGATTTTTTAAAATCAACCACAAGCCGCCTCTGGTTTGAAGCGCGAGGTCTCCGCGATATCAGAAAATTGGGTAAAATGATCGAGAAAGTGACTCTACAGGGGTCATTACTCGACATGGGATAGATGGGACATAGGTCTTAAGGTATTTAACTCTTGGAGTGGAAATTGATTGGCACATGAGTAATTTTGGAAGAATGTTCATATTGAAAATGAAATGACTCATTAAGAAATTACTTTTTTTGAGCATTGGTTGATATATTCGGGTATGACATTTCGGAATGCAGCAGGGCAACGCATTTAACATAATAATCAAAAATAAATAATTTGCTCGACTTTGCAATATATTTTGTCCAATTATCCTTTTTTAACTGAAAATCTTAGGAGTTTTCTAGCACTAAAAGCGAACATTCAGAATCCCATCCTAACACGCAAATATGAAGTGGTTCAACCAATAAAAAGTACAATAAAAATCTGACTACCAAATTTATCATGTATAAATAACATTCTTCTTTATCGGTTTTCCAATATAATAAATTATGCTCGTTATAACATATTTCAACGAGTTTCCGACCACATGTGCCCAACCGCATCGATTTCTTTGTGGTGAATAACTTCTGAATATTTATCGTAATGTCTACAAGACATACACGATGATGCTGCATGAATTACAATAATCGGATAAGAAGTCGTAAATAGTTGTATTTGACTAATGGCTTAACTTCTGAAAGGTAGCAATAAGATTTATTAGAAGCATAATTTACTTTGCATTCTTTACTTCTTTGATTTTTTACGATTGGAACTCAGCGGACTATTCAGTTATTGATTTGGTATTTAGTTTAATTTAGGGGCATTGTATGAATACAGTATATTGTGTAGCATAGTGAACTAGTTCAACAAAAATCTTGTATTCCAAGTCGTAAATATTTAAAATACAACCTGGAAAATCGGGGTGATAATAATTAGAGCTGTTAATTCAGGCCTTGCTTTGCATATCTATTGATCTATGTACTTGATATGATAAATCATTCAAATGTTAAATGATATATTTATCAAAAATGAATATTCAATTCAAACAAAATAAATGAATTTAATAAAAACATTGCAAAACAAGTATAATTGCTTAACTTGAAATGATGTAGATAAAATGCCTTGATGACTAGAACAAGACAAAATATTGACTTATCGACTAATTGACTTATGTGGTTAAAACACTTTCAATCTTGTAAACAATTTATATTGAATATTGATAGTACACAAAACATAATTGTGCGGTTTAAATCAAAAGCTTCGTCTAAATCTATAATACGTGTTTTCTAAGAGTGCGTGATTGTTTTTTTTTTCTATCTTAAGAAAGTGTTCTTACTATGTATAGATTTCTTAATCAAAATGTGTAATTAAATATAATCATACAATAATGGACATATTCATTAAATAATGTTACGTCGCAGATTTTGTGATTTTTCTTTTATATGTTTGTTTTTATTTTTCGATTAATAGCAATTAATGTTCGAAAGCAATAATGCATTAGTTTAATAATTTATAATAGTTTTAAAATTTTCCTATCATTTGAATATTTATTTAAGAAGAATATAAAAAAACGTGTCAAATTTTAATGAATTATTTCACAAGATAATATATAATTAATATTCGCATTTAATATTTTTTAATTGTATTAAAAAAAAAACTTTAAAATTTTATGATATCTATTATATAAAAATAAGTCGGGGGTTCCTTCCTGACGATATAACTCCAGAACGGACAAAACGATTTCGACGATTTTGCATTCGTTGGAAAGGTCTTGGACTCCGTGAGCAAAGAAAATTGAAGAAAGATTTCAACAGAAAAGCGGAAAACACTTTTTCTTTTTTTACATACAGCGTCATCTCTGATACTTAGCATGTACTACAAACTAATATTTTTGTTTGACTGCTACTCATTTGTTTGATAGCTACTCATTGTTTTCTGCTCAGTTAATTTCATGTGACAAACCGGCATTGTGTTCACTGTGAAATTGTGCAAAAAAGTAAAAAAAACAGTTATTTGTTTCCCGATATTTCAATTGGAAACCATCAAATCAGTCACGTGTATTGTGCAAATTTTTATTCAATTTCAACAGCAGGCAATTTTTTACTTCATCTTTTAATCACCAAACGAAATGTTACATGAAACCATCTGGTGGTGAAACGGAGTTCGCCCGGTTTGCTAGTTTGATATATAAAAGATTTGACATTGTTTAAGAAATTTTGGATAATTATATACATTATATTATATTCGGTATGTTTTGCGGCGTAATGTGTAAGCGCACTGCCTCGTGTGAATGGGGTCCTGAGTCCGAACAGCGCTCTGGATAGCTTCATATAATGCAGTAGTAATAGCAATTTTTACTTGAAAATATAAATCAAAACTATATTTTTATGTTGTGTGAAAAGATATTGGAAAATCTCCCAAGCTATTA
Source organism: Ctenocephalides felis (assembly GCF_003426905.1). Classification (NCBI taxonomy): domain Eukaryota; kingdom Metazoa; phylum Arthropoda; class Insecta; order Siphonaptera; family Pulicidae; genus Ctenocephalides; species Ctenocephalides felis. The sequence continues at coordinate 39,632,748 of NW_020539725.1, read as the reverse complement.
TTCTCTAATTCGAGTTTGAGTTCAACTCAGGTCGCAAACTTGTCTTAGGGCAGTACTACCCATTATTATTTCTATTATATTATGTTATATTTATTTCGATCGAGTTACTTTTTTGCTTTGAAAATTAATCGTTTCTTATTTATATGTGCAAGTGAGAGATTCCACAATAACTATGCCAAGATCGTGTGAGAACTCGCAAAAGGAGTCTTCATTATATTATTATTCATCGAAAACATTGTTCCGTACGCTACCGGAGAAATGTGACACTAATTGCAAGTGAAACTTCCTATGAGTATTTTTTTCCTTATAGTCTGGGACCGATTCACATTCGAACTACACGAGAATTATGAATTTTTCTATTCGCACCTATCAGTAGATTAATTGCTATTTACACGAAAAGAAATCTGATTAAATCTGTTTAATGAATAATTCGAGATTAGGATAGATTTCATATTTGATCAAAGAGCTAACAAATTAAATATATATTTTCGTTCATTTTTTTATTTATTTTAAGTATTTTAAATATATGTGATATTGATTACACAGGTAGAAGATTCAAGAAAGATTTATATGAAAATTTTAATTTTGTTATTTTATATCTTTGCTACTTTTTGAAAAACTGCGTTGATTTTGTAATATATATTCAATGCTCTTGTCTTCTTCATTTAGTATTTACACTATATATCAGTTCATTTTTCTCTTGTATATTACAAATTATTTTTGCTTATAAGCTTCCAGTAGCAAAAAGTTTTAGCAATATTAATTGAGATATTTTAGTTTTCTGAATATTACAAAAAAATAAAGCACGGAACAAAATTTTGAAACTTTTAAATTGCGAATGTAAATTTAAATAGACATTTTTATATTATGTAATCCATATGATTATCATAAATATATTTTATTGTTACATACTCTAAATAGATAAATTAGATACGCATTATTGATGGAAAATAAAACATTTCAACTTTCTCCGTCTATTTTATAATATGCTGTTATTTCACTCTAGTCGAATTTGCCTGATAAATCGGATTCGTCATTACTGGATTACCATACTGGTCTCGAAGGGTCATTTTTTTATAAAATTTCAATCACAGACACAAAGTTCCAAATTTATCAAACATAGTCGTTGGAAACGTTGAGCTGTATAGAATCATTAGTTGTTTTTCATGGAAATTAAATGTTATTTTTACTTCATTCAAATTATATACTGTTTTGTGTACAAGAAGAAGCACAAGGCGCAATATGTGAAAAACTGATGGCTTATCATATAATAAATAGCAATTAAAAATTTATAGCAAAGATAGTTTCATAAATTAATTTTAATCGTTTTAAAGTCAACAAATGAGGTAGTAGTACTGCCGTAAGGCCGGTCCCTGAGCTGAGAAAATCTCCAACTCGATTCAAGGAAGAAGTAGTGTGAGTGTTTTTCCAATTTTCAATTGGAAACATATTTTGATCTATATTTTCAAGTGAAAATTGACACCGCGCTACCCGATGTCAGATTGCCAGAGCGAGTGAAGTCCATACCTACTTAAAAATTAGTTCTTTCAAAAATTATATTATGAAAACGAGTTTGTCAATTGCTTCAGTAAAAAATATAACATTGGAGTAATTTGCTGGAACCGGTTACATGAATAATATTTCTCTTATTTGCATTTGACAACTGCAGAATATTGTTGTGATATGGATCGCTTCACTAATGAGCGATTGTAAACGAAAGTTATTTATGGATTTGAAATGCTTGTAATATCTCTATCTTTGTAATAAACAGATTCACTTTTCAATATCCAATGAACCACGAATTTGCTCGGCATATTAAATAAATTTACCATCATACCCGGGCGCCCAATGAATGGATTAGCATCCGATTTAGACATTCTAAGTACTACCAGACATTTCGAAAACTTTGATTTTTCTTTTGCAATTTCAATTTATGGTTTGTACTAGTTAATATATTCGAATTTTATATATAAATTTCAAAAATTTATTTATTTTTTATAAAACAGTTTGCTTTAGAAACTGTTTGAAGTTTTCAATAGGATTGTTCATTATTTTTGCTTAATAAGTTATGTGAAAATAATTCACATGCTGTCATGCCGCGATATGTACTACTTATGTTACTTGTAGCAACAATTTATCATTAATTTAAATTTGATACATTATTTAAATGACTATTTACCGCCCACAGCTTGTTTTCGTATGTTCTAAAATTGTCAAACACTTTCAAATAATAACAATGTCTTTTGCTCGAAATGCTATCTTGCTCTTCTCTATAATACAGGATTTCTGAATTTTTCGCGTATCTTATTACCAAGTCATATAATTCCATTTTAAATTTCAGGCTCAATTACTTCATTTTGTTTTATTTCTAAATTGTGATCAAAAAAATTTTGTTCTTGTACCAGTCACTGCAGTTTCATTATACACCCATTAACACAGAAGTTTGGATTATATCCTCAGTTTTGCAAATTGTTAGAACTTTCCGTACCAACAATTAAATTAAAAAAAAAATCACTTACTTTTAGAACTTTGATAAAAATAGGTTTTTGAGAATTTTAAAGTTTTTTTTTTGAAATATTTGAATTTATTTAATTTTTTGAAATGTTTTTAAAAAAATGAACGATCGAATGTTTAAAAAAAACTTTTAAAGTACAATTATTGAAGTTTGCATACTAGAGAAATGGATGAGAACCAAAGATCTTAAACTATTAAATAACTTTTAATGAACCGTTTTTCAAACCAATTGCGACACGTTAGCTGCGTAGAAACGATTTTATTGATCATGTTTTATACTGAGTTTCAAGTAACGAATTGTAAGTAATTTATTAAATCATTACTCACCTAATTAATCTTATGGCATTATGATTTTTGAAATTCTAATAAGTCCTGCGATTTCTATCAACGCACCTTTCTTTTATTGTCTTATTAAAACTTTTTGTCGTATATGTGTGGTTATCGCGTACCTGTTTTTCTATGATATACGATAAGTGTCACAGTTTTGCGTGGTTTCTAGCCACTTTAAAGTCAATATAAGGCAAATAAAATTGATATTATTGAATCCGAAGCGTTGAAAGTTATAATCAATTTAATGTGTAACAAAAACTAAATATTATCCAGCCATAATTTCGAACAATGGCATTCTTGAGATGCGAGATGTAGTAAATGCGCATTAACACATTTATAGCAATTCGTTTTGATGATTTTGTGTAATGATTATTAATTATCTATAAGAGAGTCTGTGTAGTCAGTCAGTAGAGTAATTTTATTGACAATGGCTTTGAAATATGTACTATCATTATAATAAAACTTTCATGTGTATTCATAGGTTTGTAGACACACTAACGTAAGTGGAGTAAATTTCAATGATAAATAGTTATTCTTCGAGTGAATGAGGTAGGTCATTCACAGTTCATATATCTATTATAACTTGTTTGTTGATTTAATTATAATACATTACTATTGTTTACGTTTAGTTTCTTTAGAAAATGAAAATTTTTATTTATCTTTACGTTTCAAAGGTTTCTGAACATTTTGGCATACTTTCGGAAAAATGGATGTATGTGTGTGTGTGTGCGGATACAAATTTTCATCGACGATTTCGGGAACACCGATCAACCGATTAGAATAATTCAAAAAACGTTCTATTCGTATTGATAAGGAGACGTGCCGATTAGTTTTTGGCCAAGTCAGGTCTAGCCGTTTCGGAGACCGGGCAAAAGTGCCAAAAACGGCAACTCAGTTTTTAAGAGAATGGGGCGTCTAGTTTTAATAATTCAAAAAATATTTTACTTGTATTGACAAGATGAAGAACTGATTAAATTTTTGGGAAGGCAGGTCCAGCGGTTATGGACTCTCAATAAAAATATGTTATGTCATTTGGCGGTCAAAAATGTTTATTGGACTTATACACATCAAATTATCAAATAATTTATAGAGATTTTCATAATGTGTACACATTTTGTGTAATGTTTTTGGGTTCCGTACCGAGATTTTTAATTACGGTACGAGAAGTTCCAGTAATTTGCCTTAAGGCACGATGCCATGCACCCCATTAGTTTATGGAGTATTGCTCATGAACAACCCTTTATAAGTTCATCAGTTAAACATTTGTAATTTTGGCCCAGCGGTGGCGTAATCAGTTCGGATAGCAAAACTCTTCCCTGGTTCGCTGGTTCGATCTCAACCACCACGGCCAAGTCTAACATCAGGCAGCTTTTATATATTTTCACTAGGTTATAGTTCTCAAAGGAAAATCGCCCTCTCTTAAATTAATATATTGTTAATTTCTTTTCTCTCAATATCACTTTTTAATATCTTGTAATATTTGTCACATATCACTAGAGTGTTCCTCAAAATTCGCGGATAATTTTGAAACTCCTCACGAATTAATATTCTTCCAGCATATGCAAAAAACATTCGTACATATCTTTATAAACTTTTGTTACAATTCGCAACTTTCGAACTTACATTCTTTGTCGCTTTTTTAATATTCTTCTATACCACTAACTTTCTGATTGGCAATTTTATACAAAAGAAAGTATAATCGTTTATTAGCAATTCTGGTAACATCCACCGATTCGTACGCGTAAAAGTTTAAAGTTTACCTCACAGAGGACAAATACATCGTAAATCGACTCTGGCTGAATCCTGATGAGGTCATTATGCAAAATGTCGAAACATATGGACAGCGTGAAAGAGTACTTTTCTAGAAAACGAAAGTGAGACGTGTTTCGATTTTCGATTTTTGCCTTCATTATGCACGCATAATTTACCATTGCAATGTCCGAGAGAATGTACATTAGTAGACGATTGTCACAATACAAATCGATTTTTGTTTATTGTTTTAACGACTTTTTTCTGTTCACTGAGGATATTACTTAACAGATTTACTTTTAATATTGCTAAATTAAATTATAAATATTTATTTATCATATTTTAACTGCCATCAGAACCTTGCGTCCTATAAGCTGTGCTGAAACTTTTATTTATGACGTATTTTTAGATGTTAACCCAATGGTTGATTCATCCATATTTGATTCATATTATTCAATTTTGAGCACAAAAGCCCGGGAAGGGCTATTTTTACTTGGAAATATGTTTAAGACCTATATTCCCACGTGCAAATTGATATTGCTACTGCTCGATGTCAAGGCAATAAATGCAAAGCTGAATTTTTAAAATTTTTGAAAGTAAAACGTTTAATCTATGAGAAATATTTTCTTATACTATTATATAATTTCAGAATATACACTACTTATACAAATCAACTTCTATTTTGCCCTATCTCAAACGTGTTGGACAAAATAATTATTCTAAATTATAGTACAATTGTTGAAGTTCACATACTAGAAAAGGGTGAGAAGCAAAGATCTTAAACTATTAAATATGTGAAAATGATTTTTTTTATATTTTTAAGACTTTAGATGCTTTTTGAGTTTTACTAGGTAAAAATTTATGAAGCAGATTATTTTTTTATAGTTTCTACAAAATGTGTTCGGACTTATTTTCGTTTTATTTTATTGGCCATGAAGATGACAATCTTCATGGATTGAGCTTTTACACGAGATGGTTGCTACTCTTTGTAGGGGGGGGGGGTAGCGGATAGTTTAATGGGACACTAAGTCCACCTCTAAAAGTAAAGTTCGCGAAACAACATGTTTAATAAATAATGAATAAATATATTTTATTTCATTATAACTTAATGACAAATCAATAATTGTAATGAGAACTGCAACAATTACATAATATACAAACAAATCAGGGTTTAATACAGTCCACAGCTACAAGGGTTAAATTATAACCCAACAACCTGAGTTTTCTAAGGAGAGTTTTAATAAATTACATAACTACGTAACGCACATACAAAATGATTTGAAACAAATTCAAATTATTACCTCAGGAAAATTATTCCCTCAGGCAAAAAAGCTTTTTTGAAAGAAAATACAAATTCTATAATATAAAAAACATTAGATACTTCCATGAATCAAATTTGTAATCAACTTCTAGTTTTTGGTCAAATCTGTTTTCAAATGTACAAAATATATTTCAAAACCGTATTATTTGAATTAAAAATAGTATTTATGAAAATAGGATCTATGCAATAATTTAATTCTAAAATCACATCAGTTTTTGTTCAATTGTTGTTGTTCAATTTTTTTTTTTATTTTTTACTAAATGCGACTAGTTTAATTCATTACAACATTATTGATTTTGATTTATTCTCCTCATTGGCGCCTAGGAAATAATTTAGTATTCTACAATAATAAATATTTACATAATAATTTCACAAATATCTGCGCCTATTAATATAATGTAATATTCTGCAATGGATCAGAAATAGTAACATGCGCACCAGTACAACGCGGTTTGAATAAATCATTTAAATAAAACGTGCTGCAATATCGAAAAAAAAGAAAAATTTCTTTATGACTTTCCATTGATCTGTTTTTATTTTACATCTGTATATAAAGATCTTCTGCATCTGTCTATAAAAATAAAATTAATGTTCTCTCTAAGAAGACATTGATAAAATATTAAGATTGTGCAGATGTACCCGTACAAGCATTAAGATATTATAAACGTTCTTATTCCCACAAAATATTTTTTTTTAATTAAGAAATAAAGATTAGAAGCATATATTAAAGGTATCGCAAATAATTATTTTTTTATTTAAAAATTTACAAAATCCATTTAGTATTGTACATATTTTGTTTTAAATAATAAAAATAATAATACACAAAATAATCATTTATTAGTCAGAAACATATTTAAGTTGCTTAGTCTGAAATTGTTCTAAGTCTGTTTAAACTTGGATTAATAAATAGTTAAAAGTTAATCTTTTTATTTTTCATCTCTTCGTCAGATTTGGTATCACTATTATTTTTTCTTCGATAAAAGTATATAGTAAATAGTAGCCTTTCTTCTATATTGAAATTACATTTCCTTAAATATTTCATAATCGTGATTGATATCGTTTGTTTTTGATAAGAATGATTTATAAATTTTTTATAACTATATAATTTACCGATATCATTAACATAATAAATAAGTTAGCAATAGTGATATTATTGATTACTTGAAATTTTTGATACTAATTTTTCCTTACCAGTAGTATACACCAACTTTCTTCGAGCAATAAAGCTCTGATTAATTGAACTTGAATGAATGAAAAAACTGGATCTTATCTTTCGTGTGAAGTGAATTTCAAACAAAAACTATATGGATTTTGTCTCGATAGTTTTTTTAAATCACGGTTATATTTAAGTGTTCGAGTTGTATATCTCAATTTACATGAAATTGTTTAGATACGTATAAATGTACGATAATTAATTTATATTTGATTCTGGTTTATGGTCATTTGGATGAAAGAAGCACAGCATGTACTTGATTGTTTATCATAATAAATATGGATTTTTAATGTTTTTAATTAAATTTTGTGAGATTGGTAATTAAGTTTTCTTAAAAATTCTGACGGTTTTTATGTAATAATATCTAAATAATTTAAAGATTTAAAATGTGAGACATTTTTAGCTGCTATTGCACTCTACATGGTTAATATAAAAATATTCAGAAAAATTAAATATAGTTATTATACAATGTTATCAATATTCATTATAAATTTAATTTACAAATTTTTCAAAAGTGTCGACTTACATTGATTTTTTTTTATTATATATCCTATTTTTATGTAAGATCCAATTATTCGTGCGGTATTTCTGTAAATCAGGATCGAAAATGTAAGAAATCAAAACCAAATACTTTTTATTGTATTATGGTACAAAACTTGTCTTTTAAACTTTTGGGTCTTTTGCAGTAAATAAAGATATAAGGAAAATTTAAATTTATTATTTACATTTTTATAAAAAGTTACTGGTCTTTTAGACTTACAATTTCTATCTGAAAGCACGACATTAAGCAATGTCAACGAGTTTTCAATATTACTACTTATATTATTTGCAAAATTACACATTTGAAGATTATAGAAAGCCATTACATATGGACTTCATTGCCCATCTTATATACATCAATGACTAAACATAATTTGTAAGCAGTTCAATAATTTAGAATGATCACATGCGGATAAATCATAATTAACGATAGTTATTTTGCATTATTTGTAACAAATTTAATTTAGTTCTATTTTTCATTTGGAAATTAAACCGTTTTGAATAAGTTCTGTTGAAATATTATATGTTAAATGCACATTTTCTACGACCAAATAATTAAAATAATTTATAAATGATTGGAAAATGGTATATTGATTGTCTTATGTTTTTGCTCGCATTAGTATATTTTTGGACATTAAGATTTTTGTTATCTATCATCTTTATGATACTTCTTGTTTGAAGTATATACCTTCAAAACTAAAGTTGTTGTAACACCGTAGATAATTCTTTTTTTTAATTGCTATAACGAATCAAACAGGCCCTTGTTTTGTAATAAAACTTTAGCACGACTAGAAAACCATGAGATTCGAAACTTTTTATGATATACTTTTTTCCGTAAATCAGTTCCAGCTGTTTTAGTCATAAAAAATATATCATTTGCTATGCTATTTTTCCTTCTTAATTTAATTAGTTATGTACTTGTCATGCAAATTTATACACTAAATCTTTCCCATATTAATGCTGTTTTTCTGCATCGAGATCATCGATTTTAGTTGCATGAGAAAAAATAATCTAGATCATTTGCTTTTTATCACATGGTGTTTTACGAAGTTGCTCCAAAATTTCCTTTACTTTCATTTCAAGATCAATGTTTATTACTTCTACTGGTTTTTAAAGCTTAGAGCGATTTATGAGAGTACAAACTTTAATTGAATTTGACAAAAAAAAAACTGGTGAATGATTGAGTAATTAATTGATAAAAGGAACTAGTTTCATTCATTCATTCTTTGCATTTCAACCCGAAACTATATTACTACTGAAATTATATTTTTTATTATTAAAATCAGGTTTAAAGAGTTGAATACACACTCTGAAGAGTTCCTTCAAAATAAGAAACGGGCTTCAAATATTTCATTTGTATAATATTTATAACTCTATAAAATGTCAATTATTACTATCACAATAATCCCTTAATAAAAAAATGTTTTTTTTAAGTAAATTTAATTTTTTTTTCTATTAATTTCATAAAAATGTTTTTTAATATTTTTAGTGTGTTTCAAAAATAGCAAAAGCTTTTATAAGAACATAATTTATAAATCAAATTTATTAAAAATTATAATATTAAGTTTAATGTAATATATTTTACACGCATTTTTGGACTGCACATTATTTGTCCAAAATGTTCTGATAAATTAACTTTCGAGACTTTTTTGTTAGTTATCCAAAACTGCTTATAAATAATTTAAAAGTTAGCCTTAATAAAATCTTATCAAACTTGTAGAGTTGTAATTTTTATCAGAAATAATACATGTAACAAATAAATGTAAATTTTTAAAATTTCTTTGAACAGACACGTTTCAATTAGCTATCATATATTTGAGATTGAATAATATAGAGCTATCAAGCTCCTACTTCTGATTTTTATTGCAAATTTTATTATTATTACATATTTATTGACAATAAAATGTTGATTAAAACTGTTATGTCGTATTTTATATGAATATTTATTATGAATTGTGCCCTAAATTATTAAACCAGATATTTTTTTAATTTGAAATAGTCAGAAGTAAATTACCACAACGAAATTCCAGTTCGCAAATATAATAAAATTGTTAATCTATACCCAACGGTTTTTATATATAAAAAAAATGAAAATCAATTTAGGGATATGTTTAAGAGCTTGCTCACACACACATACATATAAACATATATATATATATATATATATATATATATATATATATATATATTAGGGGGGTCCTTAATATGGACATTTTCGAATTTCCTTGCTCCCAGGAAAATGGTTCCAAATTGATAAGAAACAATTCTCTGAAAGTTTTAGCTCTTAATAATAACTTTTAGATAGTGCGCAATTCAATCAAACTTCGTATGGAAATAGCATGAAATTTTTTTTGAAAATTGAAACAAAATTTTTTTAGGTATTTGCGACAAATGAATTAAAAGTGAAAATTTGTGTCATTTTTATTGCAAATGCTATTTCCATACAAAACTTTGATTGAATTGCGCTCTATCTAATAGACAATAATAATAATAAAAGACAATATTGAGAGTTAAAACTTTCAGAGAATTGTTTTTTATCAATTTGGAACCATTAGCCCTTGGGAGCAAGGAAATTCGAATATGTCCATATTAAGGACCACCCTGAAATGCATATAAGTATGTATGTATATATATATATATATATATATATATATATAAGATTAAATAAATTATAGAAATTATTAATAACGTAATTAATTTGGAAAATGCTTAACATATAATAAAAATTCGATAGAAATATTGGGCAAAAAGACATTGTGATAAAGATACTTGAACTATTTTTGGAGAAATATTTCAAATCCTATTTAAAATAAATATTTTTAAAAGACTTTGTAAGAATAAACAGCAATAAAAAATTCTGATCTAATTAGAAATTATAAATTCACTACATTCTGAAAACAATCTCATATGAAATAAGCAGATCAGAATTTCTAATATAATATCAAATTGAAGTTATTGAAGCCTTTAACGGTTCTACATTTGTACATTTTTTCTTATATAAAATAAAATGAAGCAAATATTAAAACTATAAAAAAACACGTTAAAACTAAAATATTCAATCTTCCAAGGCATATAAAAAATAATGTAAAAAAATATAAATAATACCTTCAATAGTCCCATAGTTGCTTCGATATTTTTTATTCACAACAAAAACGTACCAAAAAGTTTGAACAATTTTATAACGAACTACACATCTTAAAACACAAATTTCTTAGTTCTTGTTTTACTTATTAAAAATAATAAGTTAAACAAACACTGCACTAAAAAATATCCTTGAACTTGTTAGAGCTTTTACACTAACTGCTTCAGCGGAGCAATGAATAGAAAATTAAAAGAATCGATAAATCACATTAAAATGTTCTTATAACATTTATTCAGATTTTTTTAAACTATTACTAGTGTGTTGAATAATATTTTTTTCCAAATTAACCCTATGTTACCACTTCGGTGTGTGTCGGATAAATGCTGCAAAACCCAAAGACCATCTCGTATATATGAGCAATGACCCACATCAGCGTCTGATTGTTAAAACGTCTTCCATTTCTTCGTATGACGCTATGGGACTCTTTCACACCTCACTGCCGTTCTTGAGTGGTGGATGTCAGGTGCTTACCTGTACCTGAGGATTTAAGGAAATCAATCAAAAATGTTTTTAAAAGCTACCCCAGAATTCCGTACCTGTTCAAAAATAAGTTCGAGGAATTGTGCTTTGTCATTTTAAATATTGAGAAATCTCTAGAATCTTAGAGTTATATATTACATAAACTTAAAAAATAAATAATTTGAAACTGGAGCACAAGTAATAATGAACACTATTTTGGAGCTTTACTTTTGTGACCTACACTGAATAAATATAGTAAACAATTATAATATAAAGCATACTGTTTTATATATCTTAGTTGCCAATGATTGACATGAATAAGGGTGTTTTGATATCGATAATTACCTTACCGTAGGGTGAGTTATAGTAATCGCAAAAAAATCAAACAATGAATTTTTTTATATATATCTTTACGTTTCAAAAGTTTCTGAACATTTTGGCACACCTTAAAAAAACGTATGTTTGTGTGTGTATGTATGTATGTATGTGTGTATGTATTTGTTTGTGTGTGCGTGTGTGTGTGCGGATACAAATTTTCGTCGACGATTTCGGGAACACCAATAAACCGAATTGAATATTTCAAAAATCATTCGATTCGTATTGATTAGGAGACGTGCTGATTAGTTTTTGGCAAAGGCAGGTCTGAAGATACGGGGCAAAAGGTGCCAAAAACGGTAACTCAGTTTTTAAAAGAACGGAGTGTTCGATTTTAATAATTCAGAAAAAATTTTACTTGTATTGACAAGATGAAAAATTGATTAAATTTTTAGGAAGGCAGTTTTAGCGGTATTGGAGATCTAGTAAAAAAGTTAAAAAATGCCATTTGGCGATCAAAAATGATCATTGGAATAATGCAAATCAATTATCAGATATTTTATGGAGATTTTAATAATATATATCAATTTTGTTTTTATTTCTATGGGTTCCGTAACATCGTTTGTCCTGTGGATGGCGACGCGGCGCTTACGCGCTTCGATATTTCATCTCTATGCAGTTAAAGCAGTGCGATTGCTTTGAAAAAAAGATCAAAATTTCCATAATACTTTAAAATAAAAAAAACATTTTTTTTTCAAAAAAGTTAATTTTTTTCAAAAATGTAAAATTTCTCAAAAATCTAATTTTTTTAAAGTTCAAAATAAAAATGTAATCCTTTTTAAGAAATTTATTTTTTGGTACGGTGAGATCCAGTAATTAAAGCACCATACACCACTAGTTTTATTTCTGAATTTTACTACTAATTTTTTTTGATAGTCGAAGTTTCTAACTTCCGATTTGCTTTATTACCAAAATTTTTGATTGGAGGTTTTTATCATTGGAGGCATTAGACCATCGATATTTTTGTCAATTGATATTTTTGTTTATCAAAAATTCAGACGATTAAAAATAAAAACTATGGAAATGTTTAACTATTTAAAGCGTTAGTTGCCATGCCAATCATTTGTGCCTGACGACGATAAGATGTTCTAAATGAGCCTTGTCAGACATTCGTTTGTGTTTTTCCAGGAACTTTGTCAAAAAAATATATATGCATTAAATTTCCTTGACACTTTTTTTAACTAAATTATTTAATGTAAGCATAGCCCCTTTAATTTTTTTTTTTTTTGTTATAGTGGCGATTAACATATCTTACACTTGCTAACGAAATATTTTTCTACCTAATTTTTAATAATCAACTTAATTATTGAAATGTTAACTAATTTTTATTACAACATATTTAATTGAATAATATTCGTATAATTTCACTTATTCAGAATTTTAGATTTTGACTAATTTTACATTAATTTTGGTATCATAGATTCAAGTATATGTTTTACATAGTCGGTATTACAGAGCCATTTTGACTTTCTTGTATTTAAAATTATATCAGCAAAATTATTCAAAACCTCAAATAAAATTCTGATATAAATACGTCTGTATTAAGAAAAAGGACAAAAAATTGTAATTATTGTAGCACTTCACTAAAGATGGCAAAGAGCTTTTCTATTCTGTTATCCGTCGCTAAATTCTTCATATGTGATTAGAATAATTATTTTCTAAATAGCATGGGTTTGTTGTGTAATTTATATTATTTTTTATTTATTACTTCAGTAAATTTTAAAATAGAATTTATTACCATCTTTTAATTAAAATATTTTTATTTCAATTTTTTTTTAGGTATTGATTTTTTTAATATCATTCTGATTGCTTTGTCTGTGGATGGCTATACATTTCTTCTGGTTTATGTTCTATTGTCCGCGCTAGATCAAAGCATCAATCACCTTTAGGCAAACAACAACAATATGTCATAATTTTCTTCAACAGGTACGCAAGTTTTTTTATTTTGTAATGCATTTTATTATATTTTTATTTTTATTATACGGTTATAATGCTATTAGTTACATAATAGTATTAGTATCGGTTCATTAGTTTGCCATAGGTTTCGATAGTACCTAGAAGTATTTTCATTTATTATTTTATAGATATATCTTAATCTGGACGTTTTCATAAAAATTGAGAAATATATTTCATTACATATGATATATCGCGGCGTATTCTTAAATGATACCATGTATGAACATTTTAACCCTTTCCACTCGCAAATTCCGAAATTAATATGTATTTTGCCGTGGGAGTGGCGGCATCCGAGTGGAAAGGGTTAATAGCTTAGCTAAGATATTACATCAACTCCAAAACCAAGAATGAAATAAATTTTCTAATGACCTATTTGGTTCAACTAACAAAAAAAAGTTTTTAGTTATTACTATACAACATAAATCACTACACAGAACTGCATCATTGAATGTAGCTTCGAGGTTTATGTCTACATTTTAGATGATAGATGATATATAAAAATAATTAAAAAAAGGCTAAACAACAAACATTTAACAATAAATTATTGTGATTGCATATTGAATGTATCTGTATATACGACTATAAATTAAGTCAGCCTTAGCTATATTTTTAATTCAATATCTACTATCGTAATCAACATATGAGCATAAAATCTTGGCAATATTTGAATAAATATATAGCTCAAAGTCAAATATGTCAAAATGGTTTTGTTAAAATAAATTCGAAATGGAAAACCTTACATGAACCTTACATTCAATTCTATCACCTGTCATATGTTGGCTTGATCGGATAAAACAAAATGTAACGCTGAAAGAAATATATCTGCTGGTAATATATTGACTGAAATATATATTTTTTGTACATGTTATAAAATAGATATGATATATGAGATAAAATTACTAAAGAAACGTGGGAAATAATCACTATTTAATATTTATTTATAATTAGTTATTTAATAATTAATTATATTTAATTTAATAATAATTAACTAATTATTAATATAATTTAAAATTAGTTATATAAAAAATATTAGAAAAACGAGATACCCTTAACACGTTTTTTTATTTCGAGGCAGAGTCCGATATCTGTCTACGATTTTTGCTGTTCTATTTCATTGTTACATATTTTTACATCATTTTAAAAGTATAGAAAATTTTCCTAAGATGTTTGTTTTTAGCAGAAAATCCGATTTTTTATTTTGTTTCCTCAATGTTCCTTGTTTTCTTGTTTCAAGTTAAAACGTTTAAATGAAAATTGGTTGCATAATTTTACCCCTACAATCTTTATCCATTAGAAGTTCTAACATTTGCTTGTAAGTTCTAAGACGTTCAAAAATTGCTCCTAAAAGCTGCGGAACCCATTGCGATTATGTTCAACGTTCGTAATAAATACATATCTATAAAGATCTGTGCTATATAAAATATTCGATTTCATATTATTTATTTTACTCTTCAATAAATTCAATATTGAATTATTGAATGCCCTTTATCTAAATTATGTTTCATGCTTCTAAATTTTATTCAAATAATGCTTGAACGACCCAGTGAGATAGCTGTTCAACGGCAAAATATACTTTTATATAAACTTTTCACGAAAAAAACTCAACTAAACTTTTAAAATCAGAAATAAAAAAAACAGCTCCTTTAGATCACTTTTCACGAAAAAAAACCGATCGTTTAGTGGTTTAAGAGTTAATAATTGCAATTAAAATAAGTTGGTTTCTTACCTTGTTTTGTATAACAAAAATGTTATGATTGGTGAGGATTTTTCACTTATTACTAAAAACTATCTATCAAATTTTATTTCTTGGTGTCATGGGCAGTTTATTATAAGCTGTTCATATAATTTAGTTAAATAAGTTCCAACTTCTAATAAAAATTAATTTGTAATTTCTTTTTTCTCTCGCATTAAAAATTCAAAGCTTACTAAAAGATAATATATAGTATTTAAATATAGTATTTAAAGCCCCATTCTCTACAATAATATAATAACTAACAATTTGAAAACGTATCTTAAGCTGCTTTTTACGAGCCGTTAAGTCTCGAAGTAACATTTTCAAGATAATATTTCACATCTATAAATTTCCGTGTCTATTAATATTTTTATTAACATTTGTGAAACGCATTATCATTTGACTAAAAACATTTGTGTTGTTTATAATATGTCGAAAATAGATGAATTTGTTTACAATGGAATATTTTATTTAAGTTAAATTTGGGAAAATAAGTAACATACTGTCTAGATTATAATTCACGTGATATTTGCGATATATTGGCAAATATTTCGCTTGAAATATAAACTACGATTTGAATGCTATTCAAAAATAGATCCTTGTTCAGTTAAATCGCTATTTGGCCGAATCTGTCCATACTTGCCTGTTTACTTTTACATCAATGGCTTTTGAAGCTTCAAGATTAAATTCATGAGTCAAATACATACTACTGTTTTTTTATAAACCATTTTAGTATTTTTGGGATTTTTTTACTTAAATCAGGATGTCGTTAATTAAAATATAGAATTTATAACACATATGCTCTAAAATTAATGAAAATTTTCTCAATGTATGATGAACGATATAAAGTAAAAAATGAACTCACAAATGAATCTACTGTAACATCCATATATTTAAATTTCTACAAATCAATTTATGATGTGAATTAAAAACCAGCAAAACATGTTTAGATCGAAATGAAATGCTTTTATTTTAAATAAAAGTATATTCCAAATATTGTAAATAATTTTACATTCTAAATAGGATTTGTTTCAGCTTTATTTGAACTTTCTCTTCAAATTTATTTGAGAAAAACATAGGGATTAAAATAATATAATTTAAACATGAGTGCTTTCAAATAATTATATATTTCAGTATAAAATTACAATTATTAGTTTCTTTACTTCAAATATACATACAAATTTTACACAACACAAGATAAAGTCATGATATAAAATAAATATTAATTTTACAACTGGATAACATAAAAAACTTATTATTACATTCATTTATAAACATATATATATATATATTATATATATATATATATATATAACTTAAGTATTATTAAATATTTTGATCTCGAATCTGCGTATATTTGAACAAAATTGAAATATAGCCAAACACGTACTTGCTTCTAATTTAGACTATTTATAAGGAAAATGCGTTGCAAATATTTAAGCAACATTAATTTAAATCATGGCAAATCGCCAAAGAAAATTTCCTTGAGATCATTTATGACACGATCTCAGAAATAGCAATAAATGTCACAAAAATTAAATTAAATTTGATTCATTATATATAGAATTATAATTATATTTTATTTGATTCATTTCATGATATATTGAGTATTTATATAAAACGACTAGACGTAAAAATATCTATAATATATATAACTTTCGCATTTTCTTTGTAAAAATATATAAAATAGGCTAGTGTTAGATATGATAAATTTGGGGCAATAAGATTTTTGGTACGAGCACTAATCTTAATAAAAAAAATACAAATTTAAAAATTTTGCTATAGTTGACCTATTAATAAACCAAAATGTAAAAGTTGTACTTAAGATTCTTTATATTTTTAATTTGTTCTCATTGCACCCGTTTAATCTAGTTTTATAATACACAAACTTCTTATAAATTAAGTATAAAATCTATAAATTATCACACAATAAACGCTAGTCTTTCAGAGTAAATAATATAACCCTTAAGACCTTGATTCTTAAATTAATGGTAATATCAACCACAAAATATTGGAAAGAAAATCGTAACGCTAAATGTTTGCAAATAGTTCCATGTCACCCAATTTTAAGCACCTTAATAAGAATTCTATTAATTTTTGAGGCATTCAATTTATAAATTAAATTTTCTATTAAATGATAAATTCTTATTGAAATTATCAAAAATAACAACTGATTTATTTTTCTATGATTTGTTATAAAAAAACTATATGTGAAAGTTATTCTGACCCTTGTAAAAA
>NW_020539725.1:39582035-39614179 GCF_003426905.1 Ctenocephalides felis | reverse complement strand
TAATAAAATTACTTAATATACTACTTATTATATTGCAGAATATTTACAAAGCAAAACTTAATGATATTACATTCTAATAAGCATGGTTACGCATTACATATATAAAATTATTGTGAATTAAATTATTTTAATTTGGTTGCAATATAAGTATTTAAATGAAATTATTACAATTAACAGTATTTGATATAATTCTTCATTCATAAACAGCGAGATAACCTACTATAAAAATTATTGTTAATAGATAGAGGTATATATATTAATAAAATCAATGGTGTGTTTTAAAATATTTTTGCTCAAGATTTTTTACAGTTTAATTAATGATTACAGATGTAAATGATTATTACTCATTAATTAATGATAAGGGCATAATGAGTTCCATTTACTAAAGTCTACTAAAAAGTTCCTCGGTTCTATTATTATATAAAGATAGGGGAAATTAAATATTTAAGTTATAAATTGCATTAAGATGAACTTATGTCAAAAATGGATCATTTAATTGTCCCATTTATCTTTACATAATCGTTTGCATGTGGTTAAAGGTTAAAGAGTGTTCATTAAATTATCAATACAAAATGACTTAGATGTATTTATATTCTAAACTTAATCGTAATTATTTAAACTTATTTTATCTTAACATTTAAGTTATTTTTATCTTAACTTTAAGTTTATAATTTCTGTTAGTTATAAAATTTTAATAAAAGGAGGACAATAATATGATTTTGGATAAACGAATTTGCATTCTTTTCCTTAATCTACTCAAATTTGTAGCAAATGTAACACAATAGCCGAAAAGCTAAAATATTTTAAAGCCTGTACTATATGTTGAATAATGAAGTAACATTTCATTATTACATTATATTATAATAATATTGTTCCATGTAAAATAGTTTATTAATTACAAAAAGAATGCTTCTTTGATGTAAAAATGACCAAGTTGTATTGAAATGTTCTTCACAGACTTTAATTGGAATTTTTGTTGCTTAAATACTTCTGAATTCTATTTGTCCTAAAATTTCATGACAAAAGCCTAATAGTTGTGTTAAATTTCAACAGGTTATGTGAAAAATAATCAGTATTTTTAATCATTTGTGCTTTATATACAATTGATTAAAAAGCCAAAAAGAAATATGCAATATCTGCAAGGTGGTGGTGGCAGATGGTTTGTTGTGCCATGTTGTGGTGAAGTCGAAATATGATATTATGCGAGGTTGTTTTCTATAACGCTTACGCAAAACCTTTTAAAATAACATGACCATTCACATTTAGAAGATATGTTTACATTTAGGGTCCTTCTCTTCTGTCCGAACCAAAAGGGATCAAACCCAATCAAAAATGTCTGCGCTTGCGCATGACGCCAGTTATCGTCATTATCCGTCAGTGACAGTTTGGGCACATGGAAGGACGGAAGGACCTTAACACTTAACCAAGAATTGAAGCTACATGAAGGACATTTTTGGCGCAGTGCAAATTACTTTGGGAAGTGACATTAATATATCATTAGCTACCAACCTGTTTTATTAAACATAATATCTTTTAGTTGAGTTGATGATAACACGTGCTAAAAATACTTTGTTGGCTCGGCCCATTGCAGGACACCTTACACGACCATCATGGAAATGCAGGTAAGAGCATTATTATATTGTCTAGGGGTAAGAGACTGACGTTTTGTTATATCACTCGATTTTGGTATTTTCGATGTTAAATATTCACTGGCGTTGTTAATAACTTTTAATAGAAATAATCCACGGTTAAAGATTCTAATAAAAAAATGCAATAAATTAACCAGTTAACTGCGACATTTTCTTTGATCTGTGCACGCAGTTTCATGCTGTCAAAACCGCTTTGCAACTATTTATTTTATTCCTCAAAATATATTGAAATTTGAAAATGTTTAGTTTTTTTTTCAAAAGGGTATGGTCAAAGGTTTATATGCATAGCGAGCAATGGCGGATTCAGCTTTGGCGCCAGGCGGGGAGTCACATAATTAAATTATGTATAGAAAATATATTCGCAATACGATTAGAACATCCTTAAATTTTAGGATTCTTTGACGCCGCCGTTGAATACATATTGAAGTTATAAAATGTGTTTGGTAACAAAATAGATAAATTCATAGATAAAAGAAGAGTAAACTAAAATGGATAAATTAAACCATTATGAAGTAATTTTATTGCTGAATTAGTGTTCTATCTAAGTCTTAAGACAAGCTCAAGGGGATGTCATGACCCTCGTGACCCACCCTCTGGACCCGCCACTGATAGCGAGTATACTCGCCAAACTTCTACCCCTTCTTCATGACGATTTGTCAATCACAGTTAACTGGTTAATAAGCATTTTAACGTATCTGTAGAAAAATTGTATTACTTCATATTAGTATAATTTAACTAAAAAACGTAAAATTATGTCTATGTTTTATCGTTGGTTTTTTGTGATCCATTTTCTGTTAATTGAGACTTTGGGGTCTCGCTCGTAGCATGCAGGACCTCCGCTACGTAAGCCTTGTGCTGGTAGCCGCCAGATTATTCACTGCAATTCAAATGACAATTAGATTATAATTGATATATTTTTTTGAAAATTTATGTGTTTAATATTTAACCTCCGTCGGTCGGATATTTATTTACATTCGAACGGCCAGATCACACATTTTTTGTCCTGATTTATTCATTGATCGACAGTTAATGAAATTTTAGGATAAATTCAAAAAAGTTCAAGTCGATAGGATTACCAAAGTATTATTTTTTTAAATTGAAGTCGAAAAAAGTCTGGCCAGACCACTCCGACCGACGGAGGGTTAAAAAATTAAATATTTCGAAGTACTTATAGATTTTCGATTAAACCACTGATAAACAATTGTTTTCCTCAGGGCTTTATTGTATAAATTACCAACTAGAACTAGTTATTGATAATAAGTATTTAAGGATACAATCCCAACTCACATCGATCATATGATAATTCCTGAGAATCATAAAGCAAAAATTCCAAAAATTCCACACCAAAAAATGAAGAATTTAGATTTAATTCAAGAAAATTTATAATTTGCAAATTACAATTTATCTTGAATTGAATATTGAATTATCCATTTTTTTGTGCTGAAATTGAAAAGGTTTCAAATTTGAACTTTCTGATGTTTGTTTTCGCCAGAAAATTCAACTTGCTAATTCTATTATATTTTTTGCTCGTTTTCTCGACGTTTTAAGTTGTTCTAAATCGTTTGAGACCAGAATTGTAAATGAATGTTTTTGTACGTGAACCCAATTAACATTGGATAGACGTTTCTCAAAAACTGCGAACCGATTTCGAAAATTCAGAAGCGATTTGATGCAAATCGAAAAGGACTGGTGTTGTTTAGTTTTCACGAGGATCGGCCTAGTCGTTTTTTATAGTTAATAGAAAAATGCAAAAATTTTCGCCAAAAGATATCAGTTGGATATCGTACTGATTAGTTTTGAAACAAACCCGCTTTGCCATTTATTCCTATTACTTGAAAGTATAATTTTAATTTTTTTTGCTATTTAATGAAACTTAACACGACGATAAGGTTCTTGGTTTAAAATATTCTTTCTCATTGAAGTTTGGAAAAAAGGCCACAATTTTTGGACACACATCAAACGCTTGTTTGTGCAGAATAATTAATTCGATTACAGATATTATAAATTTGTTTGAAGGTATCAATTTAAAATCACATTGACTAGTTTAAGTGGAAGCAAAATCTGTGTTTTTGAATTAAACAGATAAATTACAAAAGTAATTTTATCTAAACACGTAATCTCAAATTTTATCGTTTAAGCCGAATTGTTTACACCTTTTTTGTGTTCAACTAACAATAAGTGTGCGTCCTTTAATCACGTGGTGCTTAAAAGAGGGAGGTTTGATCAAATATCAATAAATATCACGTGAAGAGGGGGGGGAGTCAGATAAAATACCTTATGAATTTATTTTTCACATCACCTGAAATCAAAATAAAATTTAAAAATTAAAAAAAAAAATCCAAAAATTTCTGTTTTTTCGAGGTGCTTAATACACGTAATGTTTAATCAGGGAAGGGGGTAATTTTAAATATCATCAAGGGGGAGGAAGGGTTCCAAAAATCTTTAAAAATTGATCAAGTGATTAATGGACGTCCCCTAAGGCAAAATGCCTTTAACTCAAAAATTTTTATGATTTTCTTGATGAAGGATTATTTCCACCACAATACCATAATTGCATCAAAATCGCAGGTCCTAAAAAATGTCACACAATTTTTCGCCAATTTATCGCATATGTATAAATAAAATAATTTTAAAAATTTATGATATGGATTTATAACGACTAGGAAAAACTCAAAGTGAATCCGAGCGACAGACGCGCGGGAACTCAATTAGCATTGAATCAAAATCGTACAAGAAATCTGTTGTAAGAGTAATTATGATTTGAAATCGTTCCCAGGCGTTGAAGTTCACGTCTATGATTGTATTTAGAAATTATTTTAATTCCCCATATATCAGCTTCCGTATGATATATATAGGTTATAGTCGAAAACGAGTTCCAATCAGCTATACATATTTGTATATTTATTTTACTTATTAAAACCAATACGAGGCTCATATAGTTAAAAAAAAAATGCTGCATATGAATAAATTTTATTGTTAATTTTATCTTTTACAATATTTTAGAAATGGTTAAATGTGTTTAAATATTGTCGAGCAGCTGTTAAATCAATTCATTATCTATTTAAGTTTTTTGGAAAACGTTGGAACCGATCCATACATTTTTCTCTCACCAGAAAAATCTTTTATAGGAATCGAGTTGAATTTTTTATGTGAAACCTTCTTTCATCTATATGGGCAGTTGTTCATTAGTTCCTTTTTGGTCTTGCAATGAAAGTAAATACATTATTGTTTATCAAATTAAACTTTAATTTGATATTTTTGACTTTATTATTTATTTAATATTTCAAAATCAAGTGCTCTGTTATAAACCTATCGTTAATTTTTTTCATATTTATATTTTAATGTTTATGATAAATGTAATTAATATAGCTATCTTCGATTACATACACCATTTGCTTGAAAGGCGAGATATTATTCCAACCCCTAATGATATTTAATAAATAATATTTAATACTGTTATCGAATCGAACTGATTATTTTAATATCGAATGAATATCTGTTTTTGGTTTATTCCTTTCAGAATCATTTATTTTATAAAAAATATGGAATAAGAATAAGAGATATGAATTGGGCTAAACGTGATGCATACGAATTTTGTAATGCTTGTTAATTTTTCAGACGAATTAATTATAATTGGTATTTATATTTATTATTATATTTGATATTATTTCAAAATACTTCTTATTTTCATATATTGGTCTGGTCAAAAATTTAGTTCCTCCTAATTAAAATTCCAAATAGGCTTTTCAAAAAATTCAGAACATGTTTTAGATAACTCAATCATAGCATAATTCGTAGCAATCATAAAACTACTCTTAGAACAAGTAGGCCATTTTTCCTGTTACATAAGTTTGCCACTAATGAGTAAAGTTGGATTCAAAAAATACAAATAAAATTTTATGATCTAAATTTTTTTTTAAAGCTTATAAGCTTTAAATATATTGTTGCAGCATGTTATCTCTACTTATAAAGGGCATCCTGCCTGAAAACAATCCTTCCAATAGGCTTTGCTCAACCATAATATTATCGATCATCTTTGATCAAAATATCTAATCTTCAAGATGCAGTTTACATGCATGTTTTACCTAAGTAGCACTAAGACACTAATTGTAAGTACAATCATAAAAAATACGTTGATTGATAATGCACTTTTTATATTATCCATAATTTTGACATACTATATTGGCAGTTAATGCATGTGAGGTAGTGAGGTATATTATTTTAATTAAAATTCCTTTATCCAAAATGTATATAATTGCATTGCCGCAATTAATCATCACATAACAAGATCAAACTCCTAAATTACTCGAAATTATTTTTTAATCATTACACCTGTGTAACTACAAATTAATTTTTAGTTTTCTGTAAACCACAGTCGGATGTCTAATTATCGGTTTCTTTGTTTGCTGCGACAATGTCTAGTTCCTGAGAATTTCGTTGCAAGGTTATAATAAGTAACATAGTTAAATTTTTTCTCGGTAAAATATTCCCAGCTAAGAAAAAGAGTTTCAACAATAGAAGTAAAGTAGAAAGTGCCAAAGAGTCAAGTGATAATGTGATAAAGAATCTAAGAGAATCTACTCCGACTTTTGTAAAATACGACAGGAAGTTAAGTTACAAGACATAAAATTGAAAGTATTTGAAATAAATGGTAGCTGAAGCAAATTTGAAATGATTACATATGTAATGCGCAATACGTGCCTCTTTAGGTTGAAGTCCGCATTCTTCTCAGGAAAGATAATACTAATGGGTTTCTTCATTTTAAGACTTTTATTTATGCGAAAATGCACTTAGTGGCTTAGTGCTATTTAAATAAAACATGCATGTAAACAGCATCTTGGAGATTAGAAATTTTGAGGTAGTTGATCAAAGATGATCGATAATATTGTTGATGGACAAACCCAAAATAGGAAGGATAATTTTGAAGCGGGATGTATGTTATACATCGAGACCACATACTGTAAGATTAGTTTAAATAATATTTTATTTGTGATTTTTGCACCAAATATCGCACATTAACGCCATATTATACGTTTCCTTAGCTGTAGGAAAAATGGTCTACTTCGTTATGCTAGTAGATGAATATGGAAAATATGCTGAATGTAAGTGATGTGACCAGTTTCCAATATTTGAATTACATATTTATATATGAATTATATTCAGTAATAAAAATTGAATTATAACTGCATTTAAACAATATATACTAGCAAATATATGTTAATTAATATAAAATTCAATTAAACTTAAAACAAAAATGAGAAATTATAACCTAGTGACACAATTTTTTTATACTTCGACTATTATATTTATATTAGGATTATATAAAAGTAACTCACCGGATTCTGGCAAGCTGACTTTGGTTGCATTTATACCATCACTGCTTAAATTGGGTTTTTCAGTTATATATTTCGGTAAAACGAAACCTGACGGTTTCAATTCCGGCCAATTATATGATTTTTTGACCATGGCACAGGCGTCACAACGTACACCTTTCGTTCGTTACTGGAGAAACTGATAATTCTATTTTCTTCCAAGAGTTTTTCTCGTCACTGGAGTCAGTATTGATGGAAACACTAGACTCGAACAAGCTATTACTTATGTGACCTATGATAGTTATATTTTGTTTTAATTCGCTATCAACACTATCAAAATTACTTGAAATCGTAGTTGGTATTATAGATTCAGTAGTGGTTTCAGTATCATTTAAGGCAACTGTAGTTAAATATTCTTCTGGTATTTTCTTAGATGGTTTCAGAGATGCAGTACTCGATTTGTACTCTTTCGTTTCTTTTGAATATTCTTGTTCTGTCCAGTCGTCAATATTCTTTTGCAAACGAATCATTTCACCGTGATAGTCTTTGGTATCATTGCTTTTGATTTAGTATTTTTTGTTGATTTGATACTCGAAACTTTTGGAGGCAGAGTATCACTTATCGTAACATTTTTATGATTTTCTATATTTTTCTGCAACTTAATCTCCTCTTTTGGATTTTTTTCTTTCTTTGTGTAATTAGCTAATTTTAAAATATCTCTAACTTTAGGAAGAGGTATAGTTTTTTAAAGTTGTTGGTTTTTGTGTCTGTGCAGTTGCTGTAACAATTTTTGATTCTTCTTGCTCGTGAAAGTCTTCATCAATTTCAGATGCCGGTGGAAATTTGTTACCGTATAAAATACATTTTGCTTACCAGGTCCGTTTACTTTGCGACCTTGGATCACGCTGAGTTCAGGATTAATAAACAGTTTGGGTTTGCTATTTGCCATGTAAGGTATTATTATTTGAATTTGTTTCGGTTTTTTCGTTGGAGATAATTCTTTTGGGGAGGCGGTGGTGGAAATAGATCTATAGATTCTTGTTTGTTATAAATATTTTCCCAGGGAATTTGAGCAGTTGGTGATGGCGGTTGCATGGACGTTGAAACAAAATTCACATCAGTTGTATATTCTAAAGTGCTTGGAGTAAACACTGTTTTACCTCTATAATGAATATCACGAAAACCTTTGAATGGTTTTTGTGGAGGATTAATATTTAAATACAATATTTGAGAGTCCTTTGGACCTGATTTATTTTCGTTATTGTACACCTGTGAATCGATATCAGTGTTTCTATGCCCTCTGTTTTCACCATAATGGTTTTGTACTGGTGGCTCTAATTTTGATTTTCAAAATTGTGGTTGAGATTGCTTTGTGAACTATCATAAATATTTTGTTGTTCAATATTAAATTCTTGATTATAACCTACTGTACTATATGAAAAATCAGTTGTTTCATAAGCGTGGTTATTTGCGGTTTGCAAAGATGACAAAGATGTTACTGACGTAGGTACGTTTGTTACAAAATATGGCTTCTGTGTGCTAGTTTGAATATCGTCATATATTTCTAACTTGTTACCATAGCTATCATAGTTTGGAACGCTACCTATATGTTCTAGTTTATCATTATCAACGCTTATATTGTAAGTGGAAGCTGCAGGATGACTATCTTGATGAAAATTGGGTAATACCACATTACTTTCTGGCGCATTGTACTCTTGAGAAATTGGATTTCGCTCTTGATTTTCCAAAGGAAGACCAGGAAGATTTGCGGGCGCATGATCGATATCTATAACCGGAGATTGCACTATACTTGGTGGATATTCAACTGATGAAACAAATTCAGCTACCGGAATGCTTGGGATAACTTGAATGTCACCATCATCATACATAGGTTTATTGAAAGGAATTACAGGAGGTCCATACGGGTTTGTACTTAATGATGGATCTTCGACTTGAGGATTCAAAAGATGATGTATTGGTAAATTTTCCGAACCTGCTAGATGTTGAGTTCCATATAATGTAGAAGATGACCCTTGATTGAACGGTTTTGCGTTGAACAATGGCGGTATTGCCGTTGGGCTCAAATTGGGCAAAGCAATCGGCCTACCGGCTAATGGTACGGCATGATGAGTGTTTGTTGCCAATGGGAGTACATCAGGGGGAGGTAAATATTCTTTACTAGTTACCTTTAACTGACCTCCTTGATTTAGAGTACTATAGTGCTGATTTGGTTTTGCTGGCGGAGCAGCATATTGAGCATTTGTTTGGAAGTTTTGTTGATGATATTGTTGATTGTTCTGATTATATTGATTATGTTGATTTTGTTGATTATTTTGATTGTACTCAGTATGATGATTTTGTTGGTTATTTTGGTTATACTGGCTATGCTGATTTTGTTGATTATAGGTTGACGTTTGAGGCTTGAAAATCGGAGTCCAAGGTACTTTGTCACACGGATTACAATCTTTCCGTGAGTGTTGAACTGAATGCCCATGTCGATAATAAGACGGCGCTTGCTGATGGTGGTTTTGTGTCGGTTGAGCAGCATATCTAGGCACGTGTTGAGAAGGGCTGGCTGGTTGGTGTGCTATAGGCGCTACTGGTGGAGTTAAGTCTTGGTCTTCTGATCCCGGGAAAAACCATTGCGCGATGCGTTGCATGAAACTGGGTTCCTCACCTTTAGGTAGCGTTTGTGGCTTACTGAATTGAACTGGCCTAATAGGGGGTCCATTAAAATGTGGTTTTTGGCTTTGTTCAAATTGATGATTTCTCTGTTGTCGAATAGGGGAGTGCTGGTGGTGATATTTTGGCGCGGCGGGTGGTGTTAAATATTCATTCAACTCGCTGACGGCAGCAGAACTTATTTTTGTTTTAATTATTAGGATGATACACAAGCCTGAGACGAATACCTGAAAAGAAAAGATTGATAAAAAATTGATGCTGCGTTGTAATATACGAGTAAATTGAGAGTATTAACAATAACTTATTATAACTTCATTATAACTAGCGAATCAAATATTTTTATAAGATCCAATTTGGTTCAGCAGTCTTTTCAAAAACATGCTATATCCACACATACATAGGGTAGGGCGGGGCAAGTTGAGCAATCGAAATATCACGAAAACTATTCACCGTCCGTTTAGGCATTATATGACGGAAAGATAGAGGTTTGGGAGAAATAAACATCCCACGATCGCTAGTGGCCGCTGGACAAATGAGTGAGGCTCACGGGCATTATGTTTATTTTGAGACCAAAAAGTAAAAAAGTAATTCATCACGAGTTTTCGTCTGGTTTAGTCAATTGTTATTTATTTTTAAACAGGTAAATGTTATTCTTCCATATAATTATAGTAGTTTCAATATGCATAGAGATTCTGGGTATAATTTTCACGGTTTTTTTATAAACTCACTTTTATTTTGAAATTTCGAGTTGGGGTTAGTTGAGCATAGTTGCTAAACTTGTTCTGTCACTAAGACAATTACCATTAACTTCCAGAAATTAATTATTATTTTTAAGATTTAAGCTAAGTCTATGAGTAATAATATAAAGAAATAATGATTTTAAACAAAAATACTGAATATAATGGTAAAATAATTCCTAAGATACGATATTGTTTTGTTGATTCTACTTTTGGTTAATTATTCGAAGAAAATTACTATAAGTTTTGTTTTCTCTGTCAATAAAGACTATAAATATAGAACTGGTTATTAAAAACTAATTTTATTTCATCATATATAATCATCATCATCATATATATATTCATTATAATTTCTTAGTGCTCAACTTGCCCCACCTACGGGGTACATTGAGCATACTTGACTTTCTGCTTTTAAACAGCTGTAGCTTTTAAATTTTACTTATTGCCAAAAAATAGTATTAACACTTTTGTTAAGCGATAAA
Source organism: Ctenocephalides felis (assembly GCF_003426905.1). Lineage (NCBI taxonomy): Eukaryota > Metazoa > Arthropoda > Insecta > Siphonaptera > Pulicidae > Ctenocephalides > Ctenocephalides felis. The sequence goes on along the minus strand of NW_020539725.1, from coordinate 39,603,317 downwards.
TAACAAATCCATTAAGCCGTATAGCAATTTATTGAGACTTTTCATTGAGGAGCTACATCTGTTTAAGTAAAAAGTTGCTCAACGTAGTATCAATTTATTTTCAATTTTTTTGGCGATTTTGATGTCACCCCACGGTGAGTTAATATGGAGTTTGCAAAAAAATGCAAATAAAAAGAGTTAATAAGGAGTTTTGCACATATTTCTCTGAAAAACGAAAATGAGGTATTAGTTACTTTTCAAAAGAACGGAACACGACTAAGCGAGTCTGCCTTTTCTATGGCAGTAGAAGATTTTCATTTCAATGACCTCGTGCAGCGTACCTATTCCCATAATGTACCATTGCGGACTATTTATCGTCGTCTGAAGATGTGTTAGTGGGCATACGATTGAAGATGACCCGTAGGAAGAAGAAAGAGTTAAACTGAAGATTTCTAAACTGCCGTCTTCAACGGGCTAGTTAAGGCGCAGTCGTATCGCGTGTTTTACATATCCCGACTGCAGGATAGCAAATTTGCGAAATATAGAAATATATAAATTATATAAACAATAATGTTAAATTCCGTATAAATATTATATAGATACAATCTAACAAAATTACATCTACTTTAAACGCTATAAATAAGCCACCTTACTAACAATTTAACAATCACTAACAATTTGGACGAATGTATTTAAAAAAAAGAAATACTCTAAGTTGTCAAAATATTAAAATATTCAACATAAATCTATAAAATATTTCATGTATTTTTCTTAATGATAATCTTGCAAATTGAAAAAACTTTTTTTAAATAATTTTCAAATAAATTTGTTTGAAATTAATTTTTATTTTAATCAGATAACATTTATTTCTGCACGTAGAATAAAATCCTAAATCTAAAAATAAGCGATATCAATAAAAAACAAAGGATCATAGTTGTTGTTTTATAGTCAAAAGCGTTTATTTCTTAAATATAATTTTATATACACATTTTTCGTACTAAAATATTAAATTATATTACGAAATTGATAAAAAAACGATTTTCACAAAATATATTTGGTTATACAAGTTGGTATGTATTAATATTAATATATTACTTAACAGTTTATATTAATATTAATAGTTAAATGGTATTTATTCCTAGCTAAATGATAGTCATTTGCGCGCTGTTTATATTATTTTATTTCTAATATTATTATTTTGTTATATTTATTATTTGTCATTTATTGTTTTTGTTCTACTTTATTGTTTTTCTAGTATTATTTTTATTATTCACAAGTTTTATTTATTTTATTTATTAATTTTATTATCTTTATGTGTTTTTATTTTATATTAAATCATCATAATACGGATATCATTTTAATGAAAATACTATCCTTCATTTTCTACTCTATTTTATTTATATTTATGTTATTATTCACTTACATTACTAGACGCTATATTATTTAGCAAAAGTTGTATCAGATATTGTAATTAAAAAAAAAATCCGCGCTATTTCTTTCTCAATTAAAAAATGTCGATAAAATTCGAATATTTTTTGAACAATAAACATCGATCTGTTTTTCAAAACCGTAATTTAAAAATTGTAAAATTTACCCTTATTTTTCTGTGTAGATATTATTTAGCGAAAGTTGTAACAGATATTGTAATTAAAAAAATCCGCGCTATTTCTTTCTTAATTAAAAAATGTCGATAAAATTCGAATATTTTTTGAACAATAAACATCGATCTGTTTTTCAAAACCGTAATTTAAAAATTGTAAAATATCCCCTTATTTTTGTGCCTAGATATTCCAAAATGACCAGAAAATATTAAAACGCGAAGACACATAATATTTTATATAAATTCCAATATCATCCTATTTTATATATCATCTCAAATTTCTTATAAAATAGATTTAGTTATAAATAAAATATTTACAACTAAATCTAGTACATCAGCTCTTCCTTTATCATGTAAATTTTCATCGTGAGACCTATCCTTGTACTTGTAGAAAACCACGATTCGAGGATGTCATATTATAATTTTATGATCTCTACAGTACGGGCGGAAAGGTTTATAGTTCACCAGCTCAATCGAATCGTATCTCAAATATAGGTTTCTAGAAATCGTAATAAATTTGAATAAGTCATTGATTTTATCGCTGTTATACATCTGCCCTTTTAGATGGCCGAGTATTTACCTGTTAACCTTTTGGTAAACAATGAAGACTTAAATTGATCCTTCATGTGACAGTTTTGTAATTGTTCTATTCCTGGGGTTTATCTAGATAATGAATATAAAATAATTTATATCTAAATAGAATTCAAAAAAATATCTTGTTAGTAATATAAGAGAAAATTGTTTAATACTTATCCTGATGGTAAAACTGAAGAAAAATTAACCAAATCGTTGAAATAAAAATTTAGAATTTCAAAATTTACTAATATTTCATCTCAGTACTACTTTATGATTAAAGCTGAAAATCTAATCTTTTTTTGGGTTTAGGTAACTATTCAAATGGGTTGCTAAGTAATAATATGATCGATCATGCATTGCATTGACCACTGAGTTGCTTATATTATTTTAAGGTAAATTTATTTATTTAGTTCTTTTGAATTTTATTAACTTCTCGTAGGGTAAATTATTGTAAGTCCAAAGATCGATATTGAAAATTTATGCATATTTTCACGTTTAGAAGGTTTATGTACATTTTGACATACCTTACAATTAGAAAAAATCTGTGTGTGTATGTATGGATACAATTTTTTGTCCATGTTTTCGGGCGCACGGATATAAATATATGAATAATTCGGATTTTAATTCTAATTCTAGCTAAAGTTCTAAAGCTCACTTACATACTTCAAATTAATAGTTTTAACTTTAAAATTCAGTTTGTATGATTCTTGTGAATATTAGAGATTGTTCTTATATTTGAGACTTTATTTATTGGAGACGTCGTCATCCAATTTATAAGCTCTTATATTTAGTCTAAAAATAAGAATAATAAAAGTTACAGGATTTATAATAATCTATTTGAAAACATTTGATATTCCTCGAATAGTTCTCGAATACGGTACGGGAAATTCCAGCAATTTGGCTTAACGATACTGGAGTGCATTCCATAAATAACTAAATGTATATTTAATTAAAAATATTTATTTTTTACGATACTAAGTAATTTTACGATGATTTATTAGACATCGATCTATAATAATATTTCTTACTTTTTTTTCTGTATCGCCAAAATCATGGCACACTATAATCTAACTTGGAACAAATTTGCCCCAATACCATACACAACTAATTTCAGTTTAATTTAATTAATTGAATAAATGCTTATGAATAATACGTTTGACCATAAATATATTGATATAATAATATCACAAACTTCGATGTTATCGAATTTTTTATTGGAACAAATTAATGGTCATTTTATTTACTTTTTGTTAAAATTCATTCATTATGCTAATTTATGTATTATTAGTAAATGATTAAAACTAATACAATCATGTAATATTGGCATCGTGTGTAGTGGCAACTCGTAACTTTATGGAGATCTATTACAAGAATGAATATATTTGCATATGTAATCTCATATGTCGATACATGAAAAATGTTTTTTTTATTGATTATTAACCGCATAAAGCTATCAATTCAGGATGTACCTCATCAACTACTGGTTCTTTAAGTGTTACATCGAAAAAGTAGCAATTTCTTTTGTGCGCAATTGAAAGTTCCAATTAATTTGTATTCGCTTCTGGTGTTACTATATTGGGAACAAACTTTTTGATGCAATTTTGCTAAAATTAGTATTCTGAAATTGATGACTGAAGCATTTTACTTATAACAATCTAGTTGACCCTTGGCGTCCTAGGAATGGTAAACAGCATATTATTAGAATGAAACAAAACACCTGAAGTCTATAAATTATTAACGCTAGATCAGGTAAATCACCTTCATATATCATTTCCAGTACTTTGGATATATTATGATGTGGTACATGATCTTACCCAATGAACTCATGATCTTACCTACGGTGTTCTACCTACTTAAGTGAATCTTCTTCTAGCAGCATATTTGTTGTGCTTTCTCCTCTATGTACTTTTATTTTATCATAATATTCGCATTTACGTTTTCCAGTAACACATTTCTTTGATTGTTTAGTGATATGTGATGAGCTGATTAAAAATACATTTATTGACATAGGTTCTTACTTAAGAAATTTTCACTTTTCTTCAGAAGATAATCGCCTTATAATAAAATATTGTTATATTATTATTGTTATATTGTTATAGTTATTCATTTCGGTGTGATAGGAACAATTATGTGATTATATATGTAGATGTCTTTAGAAATTATTAGATTTTTTTTTATAAGTGTTCATATTGCTTCCTTCTTTAGTTTGATTTTAAAATCATTAAGATTTTTTTAAACTAAAAATATACTTAATTTTTGAATTATGAAAATAAAGACTACATCACTCTTAATCAATTAGTTAATGCAGTCGATTCTATACGCCCTAAATCGTGTTAGAAATTTCAACAAGTCGATACTCGAAGAAGATTATTTTAATTACTAGAAAGCTTTTATAATTTCACAACCTTCACTAATATTAGTAATAATATTATAAAAGATTTATTCTCGTAGCAGAATAGATTACACAGATATTATTTTCTCATTACTGTGTCCCATTCGATGGCTATCTTCAATGGATTCCATAGAAATTGACACTACTGAAAGGTTCGTCAAGATTCTTATAACCATAGTGCACAAATATAAAATATTTTAAATGCGAGCTTTAAATTTTCAATCTTATTTCTTATCTATGATAAATGATCAAAGGATCTGATCGTGTTTCCATGCAGAATTTGCCCCACCCTGATATTTGAATGATTTTGATGCCATTTTATAGACTTTTTCGTAAATTAAATTAAATTTGAATGATTTTGACACGATTTTATAGCTTTTTTAGAAAAAATATGACATACCAATTTTCCACTCCCTGGCGTATCTTTTGGCCGAGATATCATTGAAAATATGCGAAAGTGGCCCCTTTTTTCAGAGTCACTTTTTGTCACAACTGTGAAAGATATCGATAAACAAATAATGCCATTTTATTTACATCGGTGGTGTCGGTTTCAAGGATATCTCGGCCAAATGATGAGCTAGGGAGTTGAAAATTGGTATGTCGGATTTTTTCGAAAAAAGCTATAAAATTGTGTCAAAATCATTCAAATATCAGGGTTGGGCCAATACTGTATGGAAACACGATCAGACCCTTTGTGTAATTATAAGACGTAATGCTCCGGAATGAGCTTTATTAATGATATTATTATTAAGCTTTAGCATAATATAATATTTTATAAATATAAAATTTCTATACACTCTATATCACGACTCTTGTGAAATCGTATCAAAATTTTTCAAATACCAGGGTTGGGCCAATTCTGTATGCAAACACCATCAGACCCTTTGTGTAACTATAAGACGTAATGCTTCGGAATGAGCTTTGTTAATGATGTTATTATTAAGCTTTAGCATAATATAATATTTTATAAATATAAAATTTTTATACACTCTATATTACGACTCTTTTTTTTTTATTATTATTTTATTGGCTTTATAAACTGGTACATTAGCCATATACTAAATTACATAATATCTACACTATCTCTTACATATATATCATTGTTTTATGTATATTGCATTTATAATTTTATATTATTAGATTTGATGTAAATATAAAGAGCTCCATATAATCTTGTATCTGTCAGCACTGTTATAAAACGACTCTTTTAATGAGCTTAATATAATTGCACTCACTAACAATACTCGACTAAATATAAAAATCAGCTCTGTTGTCTTTAAGAATTTTGATTACTTGGGGCTGTCTTTTAAAAAAAAAGTATGCATATTAAAAATATAACAATTCATAATACTCTTGTCAGAAAAATACTGATAGATTTTTTTTTTAAATTAAAAAATAATGAAAACTAGACGTTATAGAAAATAAATATCTGGAAATATTTGGAAATGAATATTGAAAATTCAAATTCAAATTAACGGCTGTTTTCGACTTATCGAAAAATTAGCCCCATTGACATGATCCATTTTAATTAATATTTATGATTATATTTGTTTGGAAATTGAAGTTCCAATAAGCATATATTAGGGGGCGTCCATTAATTACGTGATCGACTTTTTAAGGATTTTTGGACTCTCCCTCCCACTTGGTGATACGTGGTGATATCCAAAATTAACCCGCCTCCCCCTCCAAACTTCACGTGTATTTTTAATTATGGAAAAAAATAGTAAAAATTTTGATTTTTTTTGAAAATGTTTGGATTTTTTTTTAAAAATTTAGATAAAAAATAAATACACGTGATACCTTACTATAACCCCCTCCCCCCCCACGTAATATTTCGTCATTTTTTGTCAAAACGCCCCCCCCCCCTAAAATTCTCACGTGATTAATGGACGCTCCCTTATTTAATTTTTATCAGAAATTTCAATACATTTTTTTGTTGAAATATTACCACTAATTTACATAATATTTTGTAGTTAATATTCATTAATTACTAGACTGAAAGGAGTTTCTTAAAGTCGTTTTGTGGATGATATTATATTCATATAATAAGAAATAAAGTCCATTGATAAATTAATAATATAATTATTAATAACTTCACTTATAATTTAACACTCTTTAATTTGTCATTTTTATTTTTGGCGAGAAAGGGCTATTTTCATTTAAAAATACATTGTTATATATATTTTCAAGTAAAAACCGATGTCGGTAATACTTGACATTAAGCTGCCCGATGTGAATATGAAACAAACTACATATTATGGTAAAATAGTTAGAAACTTCATTTATACTTAATAAAATACTCAAAATTGGCTTTTTTGAAAAATTTCCGCTAAAGGGTTATTTTTACTTCAAAAAAAACTTTGCTATCTATGTTATCAAAGGAAAGCCGATATCAGGTTGTCTTGTGTGGGTATCGAATCTGAAACTTCTGATTAGAAGCCCATAGCTCTAAAAATAATTCATCAAAAAGCTGTAATTAGTAACAAATGTAACAAATGATACCAACTTTTGCCAATCTACTCTACAGGAAGGCCTTACATTTTCAAGCGACTGTTTAAAATATTTAGGCATTTTTGATATATGGACCCATTGCTTCAACTCTCTGTGTCTTATCAATCTTTTGTAGTGGGTACTCCCAAAGTAACATTCATTTTCAACTCGTGACCATTCAGAAAATGAAAACAATAATTATCGTGCGACCTTTGAAATGTAGGAGTAGTTCACAAGAGGAACAGGTTTCTTTAAAATTTTATAATGATCCGATCTACGCCGAGAGAAAGTTACAAAATTTATGGGGTCTTCTTGATTCCTCTCTTCGTATGTTATTTTCATGATGCGCGCGCGCTGTCCACGATCACGGTGTCAAGGTCATAGGTATCTCAGGTAGGTGCCTGCGGCGTGGTTTGTTTATAATTATCTTTGTATACTTGTTGAACGTAGTTAGACCAGTGATGGTACTTAGGGAGAATTCCTTGTTTTATTATAAAATTATTTATATAATATGAGTTCGAAATCGCCAAATAATCAGTTATAATATAGATAAAGAACTCATTTTTTTTAAATTCTTCAGAATAATTAAAGTTTCGTGTATATACAATTTTGAAGAAGGATACTGATAGATAATTGCGAAAGTTATGATACTTAGAGAAAGATATTTCTACTAATATATAAAGTAAATAGTTGTAAGTAGAATTTTGCTTTAAGGCAAGTTGCATTAACTTCCATACTCGTGTACACAATCAACTTAATCAATAGGAATTCAACTTGTTTAACACATTTTATTTCATCTATTTCGTTTTTTTGGTCGTGTATTCTTGTTCTAAAAATGTATTTAATTGTTAACGTCAACTGTAGTCAGTAGCGTGGCACTTACGGGAAAATCCTTTTTTTTATTAAAAAAATTATTTAAAATAATATGAGTTCAAAATCAAATAACCAGTTATAATATAGATAGAGAACTCATTTTTTTAGAAAAACCTTCAGCATAATTGACGCATCATATACATAAAATCGTTAAAGAAGGATACTGTTAGTTAATTGAGAAACTTATGATACTTAGAGCGAGATATTTCTATTAATATATAAGGTAAATAGTTGTAAGTAGAATTTTGCTTTAAGGCAAGTTGCATTAACTTCCATATTCATGTACACAATCAACTTAATCAATAGGAACTCAACTTGTTTAACACATTTTATTTCATCTATTTCGTTTTTTTGCTCTTGTATTATTGTTCTAACAATGTATTTAATTGTTAACGTCAACTGTAATCAGTAGCGTCTTACGAAACTTCGAATCTACATATTCACCAAAGCCATAAATTCTTGTTAGAACCGCTTAAGCGCGGTGCGCAATCTATACTTTAGTAATTTTTTTAATTTAACCGCTTTTTGTAGTACTTCAATAGTTTAGTATGTTATTTTAGATTATGAAACCAAATCGTTTCAATAACATCGTCAACATATTTTTATCATCATTTAATTTCAAAGATCTTTACCAAAAACTAATCAATATCTTACGAACACTTTTCAAATTTTCAAAATCGATTAAAATTGTGGGCTTAAACGTGGACAAAAATTTACTCCCTTCTAGTCATCACAAGATTAGAGTGGTTAGTCTTTATAGATTAGAGTGATTAGTCCTTATAGAGTAAAGTGTGGATTAAATTGTCAGATAGCATTTAAAAATGAATCTTTTTATTTAGAAAATTTAATTATTCTTTCAGAATAATTTAAGTATATATGTATATATATAGATAAAATTGTTATCTATTATTTTATTTTGTTAAAACCTTCTTATAATCATTTAAGTTAAGAAAATTTCGAAATTCAATATTTATCAAATTTTCTCATCAACCACAAGCCGCCACTGGCTTGAACCGCGAGGTCTCCGCGATATCAGAAAATTGGGTAAAATGATCGAGAAAGTGACTCTACAGGGGTCATTACTCGACATGGGATAGATGGGACATAGGTCCCAAGGTATACAACTCTTGGAGTGGAAATTGATTGACACATGAGTAATTTTGAAAGAATGTTTATATTGAAAATGAAATGACGCATTGAGTAGATTTTTTTGAGCATTGATTGAATATTTCGGTATGGAATCTCGGAATGCAACATGGCAATGCACCTAACTAACATAATAGAATCAAAATTAAAATAATTTGCTTGGCTTTGGTGTGTATCTTGTAATAAATTGCTTGCAATATATTTGGGATAACACAATATGAATTGAAACTATTCAATTTAATTAACCAAAATATTTTGTTCAAAAATATTCTGTTCAATTATCCATTTTTTTTAAACTGAAAATCTAGTAAGGAGTTTTTAGCACTAAAAGCGAACATTCAGATACCCATCCTCACACCCAAATATAAAGTGATCAACTATAAAAAGTACAATAAAAAGCTGACTACCAAATCCATCATGTATAAATAATGTAAATTTTCCAATATAATAAATTATGCTCGTTATAACATATTTCAACGCGTTTGCGACCACATGTGCCCAACCGCATCGATTTCTTTGTGGTAAATAACTTCTGAATATTTATTGTAATGTCTACAAGACGTACACGATGATGCTGCATGAATTACAATAATCAGATAAGAAGTCGTAAATAGTTGTATTTGACTAATGGCTTAACTTCTGGAAGGTAGCAATAAGATTTATTAGAAACATGATTTAACTTTTCATTCACTAGATCAATGGGTGCTTTCTTGATTTTTTAAGATTGAAATTCAGAGGACTATTCAATGATTGGTATTTTAGTTTAATTTAGGGGCATTGTATGAGTACAATATATTGTGCAGCATAGTGAACAAGTTCAACAAAAATTTTGTATTTCATATCGTGAATAGTTAAAATACACTCTGGAAAATCAGAGCCATAATATCCAGAGTTTTTATTTTAGGCTTTATTTTCCACATCTATTTAACTATGTACATTTTATGATGAATCATTCTAATGTTTTTTTATTTAATTATTAAAAATGAATGTTTAATTCAACCAAAACAAATGAATTTAATAAACAAATTGCAAAAAAGTATAATATAATAGCTTTGGCTTGAAATGAGTAGTAGATAAAATACCTTGATGACTAAAACAAGACAAAGTATTGACTTGTTGACTAATTGACTTATGTGGTTAAAACACTTTCAATCTTGTAAACAATTTATATTGAATATTGATAGTACACAAAACATAATTGTGCGGTTTAAATCAAAAGCTTCGTCTAAATCTATAATACGTGTTTTCTAAGAGTGCGTGATTGTTTTTTTTTTTCTATCTTAAGAAAGTGTTCTTACTATGTATAGATTTCTTAATCAAAATGTGTAATTAAATATAATCATACAATAATGGACATATTCATTAAATAATGTTACGTCGCAGATTTTGTGATTTTTCTTTTATATATTTGTTTTTATTTTTCGATTAATAGCAATTAATGTTCGAAAGCAATAATGCATTAGTTTAATAATTTATATGTTTTAAAATTTTCCTATCATTTAAATATTTATCTGAGAAGAATATAAAAAACGTCAGTCAAATATTTTTAATGATTTATTAAAATAATTTTTGTTTTTTTTTTTAATTTTTATATTAAGTTTTTATTATATATTTGATATATAAAAGATCTGACACTGTTTAAAAACTTTTGGATAATTATATACATTATATTATATTCGGTATGTTGCACGGGGTAACGTGTAAGCGCGCGGCCTCGTGTGAATGGGGTCCTGAGTTCGAACAGCGCTCTGAATAGCTTAATATCATGCATCAGTGATATCAATTTTCACTTGAAAATACAGATCTAAACTATGTTTCCATACTGTGTGAAATTATAATGGAAAATCTCCCAAACTATTATTCTCTAATTCGAGTTTGAGCCTAACTCAGGTCGCAAACTTGTCTTAGGGTATTACTACCAATTATTATTTCTATTATACTATGTTATATTTATTTCGATCGAGTTACTTCTTTGCTTTGAAAATTAATCGTTTCTTATTTATATGTGCAAGTGAGAGAATCCACAATAACTATGCCAAGATCGTGTGAGAACTCGCAAAAGGAGTCTTCATTATATTATTATTCATCGAAAACATTGTTTCGTACGCTACCGGAGAAATGTGACACTAATTGCAAGTGAAACTTCCTATGAGTATTTTTTCCTTATAGTCTGGGACCGGCTCACATTCGAACTACACGAGAATTATGAATTTTTCTATTCGCACCTATCAGTAGATTAATTGCTATTTACACGAAAAGAAATCTGATTAAATCTGTTTAATGAATAATTCGAGATTAGGATAGATTTCATATTTGATCAAAGAGCTAACAAATTAAATATATATTTTCGTTCATTTTTTATTTATTTTATTTAATTTTTAAATATATGTGATATTGATTACACAGGTAGAGGATTCAAGAAAGATTTATATGAAAATTTTAATTTGGTTTTTTATATCTTTGCTACTTTTTGAAAAACTGCGTTGATTTGTAATATATATTCAATGCTCTTGTCTTCTTCATTTAGTATTTACACTATATATCAGTTCATTTTTCTCTGGTATATTACAAATTATTTTTGCTTATAAGCTTCCAGTAGCAAAAAGTTTTAGCAATATTAATTGAGATATTTTAGTTTTCTGAATATTACAAAAAAATAAGCACGGAACAAAATTTTGAAACTTTTAAATTGCGAATGTAAATTTAAATAGACATTTTTATATTATGTAATCCATATGATTATCATAAATATTTTTATTGTTACATACTCTAAATAGATAAATTAGATACGCATTATTGATGGAAAATAAAACATTTCAACTTTCTCCGTCTATTTTATAATATGCTGTTATTTCACTCTAGTCGAATTTGCCTGATAAATCGGATTCGTCATTACTGGATTACCATACTGGTCTCGAAGGGTCATTTTTTTATAAAATTTCAATCACAGACACAAAGTTCCAAATTTATCAAACATAGTCGTTGGAAACGTTGAGCTGTATAGAATCATTAGTTGTTTTTCATGAAATTAAATGTTATTTTTACTTCATTCAAATTATATACTGTTTTGTGTACAAGAAGAAGCACAAGGCGCAATATGTGAAAAACTGATGGCTTATCATATAATAAATAGCAATTAAAAATTTATAGCAAAGATAGTTTCATAAATTAATTTTAATCGTTTTAAAGTCAACAAATGAGGTAGTAGTACTGCCGTAAGGCCGGTCCCTGAGCTGAGAAAATCTCCAACTCGATTCAAGGAAGAAGTAGTGTGAGTGTTTTTCCAATTTTCAATTGGAAACATATTTTGATCTATATTTTCAAGTGAAAATTGACACCGCGCTACCCGATGTCAGATTGCCAGAGCGAGTGAAGTCCATACCTACTTAAAAATTAGTTCTTTCAAAATTATATTATGAAAACGAGTTTGTCAATTGCTTCAGTAAAAAATATAACATTGGAGTAATTTGCTGGAACCGGTTACATGAATAATATTTCTCTTATTTGCATTTGACAACTGCAGAATATTGTTGTGATATGGATCGCTTCACTAATGAGCGATTGTAAACGAAAGTTATTTATGGATTTGAAATGCTTGTAATATCTCTCTCTTGTAATAAACAGATTCACTTTTCAATATCCAATGAACCACGAATTTGCTCGGCATATTAAATAAATTTACCATCATACCCGGGCGCCCAATGAATGGATTAGCATCCGATTTAGACATTCTAAGTACTACCAGACATTTCGAAAACTTTGATTTTTCTTTTGCAATTTCAATTTATGGTTTGTACTAGTTAATATATTCGAATTTTATATATAAATTTCAAAAATTTATTTATTTTTTATAAAACAGTTTGCTTTAGAAACTGTTTGAAGTTTTCAATAGGATTGTTCATTATTTTTGCTTAATAAGTTATGTGAAAATAATTCACATGCTGTCATGCCGCGATATGTACTACTTATGTTACTTGTAGCAACAATTTATCATTAATTTAAATTTGATACATTATTTAAATGACTATTTACCGCCCACAGCTTGTTTTCGTATGTTCTAAAATTGTCAAACACTTTCAAATAATAACAATGTCTTTTGCTCGAAATGCTATCTTGCTCTTCTCTATAATACAGGATTTCTGAATTTTTGCGTATCTTATTACCAAGTCATATAATTCCATTTTAAATTTCAGGCTCAATTACTTCATTTTGTTTTATTTCTAAATTGTGATCAAAAAAATTTTGTTCTTGTACCAGTCACTGCAGTTTCATTATACACCCATTAACACAGAAGTTTGGATTATATCCTCAGTTTTGCAAATTGTTAGAACTTTCCGTACAACAATTAAATTAAAAAAAAAATCACTTACTTTTAGAACTTTGATAAAAATAGGTTTTTGAGAATTTTAAAGTTTTTTTTTGAAATATTTGAATTTATTTAATTTTTTGAAATGTTTTTAAAAAAATGAACGATCGAATGTTTAAAAAAAACTTTTAAAGTACAATTATTGAAGTTTGCATACTAGAGAAATGGATGAGAACCAAAGATCTTAAACTATAAATAACTTTTAATGAACCGTTTTTCAAACCAATTGCGACACGTTAGCTGCGTAGAAACGATTTTATTGATCATGTTTTATACTGAGTTTCAAGTAACGAATTGTAAGTAATTTATTAAATCATTACTCACCTAATTAATCTTATGGCATTATGATTTTTGAAATTCTAATAAGTCCTGCGATTTCTATCAACGCACCTTTCTTTTATTGTCTTATTAAAACTTTTTGTCGTATATGTGTGGTTATCGCGTACCTGTTTTTCTATGATATACGATAAGTGTCACAGTTTTGCGTGGTTTCTAGCCACTTTAAAGTCAATATAAGGCAAATAAATTGATGATTATTGAATCCGAAGCGTTGAAAGTTATAATCAATTTAATGTGTAACAAAAACTAAATATTATCCAGCCATAATTTCGAACAATGGCATTCTTGAGATGCGAGATGTAGTAAATGCGCATTAACACATTTATAGCAATTCGTTTTGATGATTTTGTGTAATGATTATTAATTATCTATAAGAGAGTCTGTGTAGTCAGTCAGTAGAGTAATTTATTGACAATGGCTTTGAAATATGTACTATCATTATAATAAAACTTTCATGTGTATTCATAGGTTTGTAGACACACTAACGTAAGTGGAGTAAATTTCAATGATAAATAGTTATTCTTCGAGTGAATGAGGTAGGTCATTCACAGTTCATATATCTATTATAACTTGTTTGTTGATTTAATTATAATACATTACTATTGTTTACGTTTAGTTTCTTTAGAAAATGAAAATTTTTATTTATCTTTACGTTTCAAAGGTTTCTGAACATTTGGCATACTTTCGGAAAAATGGATGTATGTGTGTGTGTGTGTGCGGATACAAATTTTCATCGACGATTTCGGGAACACCGATCAACCGATTAGAATAATTCAAAAAACGTTCTATTCGTATTGATAAGGAGACGTGCCGATTAGTTTTTGGCCAAGTCAGGTCTAGCCGTTTCGGAGACCGGGCAAAAGTGCCAAAAACGGCAACTCAGTTTTAAGAGAATGGGGCGTCTAGTTTTAATAATTCAAAAAATATTTTACTTGTATTGACAAGATGAAGAACTGATTAAATTTTTGGGAAGGCAGGTCCAGCGGTTATGGACTCTCAATAAAAATATGTTATGTCATTTGGCGGTCAAAAATGTTTATTGGACTTATACACATCAAATTATCAAATAATTTATAGAGATTTTCATAATGTGTACACATTTTGTGTAATGTTTTTGGGTTCCGTACCGAGATTTTTAATTACGGTACGAGAAGTTCCAGTAATTTGCCTTAAGGCACGATGCCATGCACCCCATTAGTTTATGGAGTATTGCTCATGAACAACCCTTTATAAGTTCATCAGTTAAACATTGTAATTTTGGCCCAGCGGTGGCGTAATCAGTTCGGATAGCAAACTCTTCCCTGGTTCGCTGGTTCGATCTCAACCACCACGGCCAAGTCTAACATCAGGCAGCTTTTATATATTTTCACTAGGTTATAGATCTCAAAGGAAAATCGCCCTCTCTTAAATTAATATATTGTTAATTTCTTTTCTCTCAATATCACTTTTTAATATCTTGTAATATTTGTCACATATCACTAGAGTGTTCCTCAAAATTCGCGGATAATTTTGAAACTCCTCACGAATTAATATTCTTCCAGCATATGCAAAAAACATTCGTACATATCTTTATAAACTTTTGTTACAATTCGCAACTTTCGAACTTACATTCTTTGTTGCTTTTTTAATATTCTTCTATACCACTAACTTTCCGATTGGCAATTTTATACAAAAGAAAGTATAATCGTTTATTAGCAATTCTGGTAACATCCACCGAATCGTACGCGTAAAAGTTTGAAGTTTACCTCACAGAGGACAAATACATCGTAAATAACTCGGGCTGAATCCTGATGAGGTCATTATGCAAAATGTCGAAACATATGGACGGCGTGAAAGAGTACTTTTCTAGAAAACGAAAGTGAGACGTGTTTCGATTTTCGATTTTTGCCTTCATTATGCACGCATAATTTACCATTGCAATGTCCGAGAGAATGTACATTAGTAGACAATTGTCACAATACAAATCGATTTTTGTTATTGTTTTAACGACTTTTTTCTGTTCACTGAGGAGGTAGAATATTACTTAACAGATCTACTTTTAATATTGCTAAATTAAATTATAAATATTTATTTATCATATTTTAACAGCCATCGGAATCTTGCGTCCTATAAGTTGTGCTGAAACTTCACTTTACGTCGTATTTTTAGATGTTAACCCAATGGTTGATCCATCCATATTTGATCCATATTATTCAATTTGGAGCAGCCAAAGCTCAGAAAGGGCTATTTTCACTTGAAAACATGTTTAAGACCTATATTCCCACGTGCAAATTGATATCGCTACTGCTCGATATCAGGGTTATAGACTTTTTAAATTGTTGGAAAGTAAAACGTTTTATCTATAAGAAATATTTCATCTTATACTATTATATAATTTCAGAATTACACTACTTATACAAATCAACTTCTATTTTATCCTATCTCACACGTGTTTGACAAAATAATTCTACTAAATTATAGTACAATTATTGAAGTTCACATAAGGGAAAAGAGTGAGAACCAAAGAGTTTAAACTGTTAAATAACTGAAAAAGATTTTTTTATATTTCTAAGACTTTAGTTAGTTTTACTAGGTAAAATTATATAGATGCAGATTATTTTTTTTGTAGTTTTTACAACAGGTGTTCGGACGTATTTTCGTTTTATTATATTATATATAAAGGTGACAATCTTCATGGATTGAGCTTCTACACGAGATGGTTGCTACCCCTTATAGGAGGCTTGCGGATAGTTTAATGGGACTAAGTCCACTTCTAAAAGTAAAGTCTGCGAAACATGTTCAATAAATAATAAATAAATATATCATCTTTCAATATAACTTAGTGACAAATCAATGATTATAACAAGAACTGCAACAAATACATAATATACAAACAAATCAGTGTTTAATACAGTCCACAGCTACAAGGGTTAAATTATAACCCAACGACATGAGTTATCGAAGAAGAGTTTTAATAAATTTCATAATTACTCAACGCACATACAAAATGATTTGAAACAAATTCAAATTATTACCTCAGGAAAATTATTCCCTCAGGCAATCTGTTTTTAAATGTACAAAATATATTTCAAAACCGTATTATTTGAATTAAAAATAGTATTTATGAAAAAAGGATCTATGCAATAATTTAATTCTAAAATCATATCAGTTTTTGTTTAATTGTTGTTGTTCAATTTTTTTTTATTTTTTACCAAATGCGACTAGTTTAATTCATCACAACATTATTGATTTTGATTTATTCTCCTCATTGGCGCCTAGGAAATAATTTAGTATTCTACAATAATAAATATTTACATAATAATTTCACAAATATCTGCGCCTATTAATGTAATGTAATATTCTGAAATGGATCAGAAATAGTCACATGCGCACCAGTACTTCGCGGTTTGAATAAATCATTTAAATAAAACGTGCTGCATTATCGAAAAAAAAAGAAAAATTGTTTATAACTTTCCATTGATCTGTTTTTATTCTGCATCTGTACATAATAATATTCTGCATCTATAAGATGATATTGATAAAATATTAATATTGTGCAACGTTCTAATTCCGACAAAATATTTCTTTTAATTAAGAAATAAAGATTAGAAGCATATATTAAAAGTATCGCGATATTTTTTTTTCATTTTACATATTTAGTCTCAATTAATAAATCCTAAAACAATAATTCATTAGTCAGTAACGGCTTTAAGCTATTTAGTCTGAAATTATTCTAACAATAAGTATGTTTATACTAAACCTGGATTATTAAATTGTTAAGAGTTAATCTATATATTTTTTTCATCTCTTCGTCAAATTTGGTGTAACTTTTATTTTTTCTTTGATATACAGAATTTCGTAATGGTGATTAATATCGTTTATTGTTTTTGATAAGAATGATTTATAAATTTTTTATAACTATATAATTTACCGACAGCATTAACATAATAAATTAGTTGACAATAGTTACATTATTGATTACTTGAAATTTTTGATACTAATTTCTCCTTACCAGTAGTATACACCAACTTTCTTCGAGCAATAAAGCTCTGATTAATTGAACTTGAGAATGAATAAAAAAAACTGGATCATTATCTTTCGTGTGAAGTAAATTTCAAACAAAAACTATATGGATTTTGTCTCGATAGTTTTTTTAAATCACGGTTATATTTAAGTGTTCGAGTTGTGTATCTCAATTGACATGAAATTGTTTAGATACGTATAAATGTGCGATAATTAATTTAATATTTGATTCTGGTTTATGGTTATTTGGATAAAAGATGTACAGCATGTACTTGACTGTTTTTAAGTAAATATTGGATTGGATTTTTAATGTTTATAACTAAATTTTATGAGATTGGTAATTCTTTCGGTTTCTATGTAATAATAACTGAATATTTGGTTCATATTGTAACTAGATTCAAAGATGTGGAATGTGAGAAAATGTAAAAAATCAAAATCAAATGCTTTTAAAATATTATGTTACAAAATTTGTCTTTTGAACTTACTGATCTTATGGGGTAATTAAAGAAATAGAAAATTATTATTCACATTTTTATAAGAAGTTACTGATGTTTTAGACTTACAATTTCTATCTGAAAGCACGACATTAAGCAATGTCAACGAGTTTTCAATATTACTACTTATATTATTGTAAAATTGCACATTTGAAGATTATAGAAAGCCATTACATATGGACTTCATTGCCCATCTTATATACATCAATGACTAAACATAATTTGTAAGCAGTTCAATAATTTAGAATGATCACATGCAGATAAATCATAATTAACGATAGTTATTTTGCATTATTTGTAACAAATTTAATTTAATTTTATTTTTCTTTTAGAAATTAAACCGTTTCGAATAAGTTCTGTTCAAAATATTATATGTTAAAGACACATTTGCTACGACCAAATAATTAAAATAATTTATAAATGATTGGAAATTGGTATATTGATTGTCTTATGTTTTTGCTCGTATTAGTATATTCTTGGACATTAAGATTTTAGTTATCTATCATCTTTATGATACTTCTTGTTAGAAGTATATACCTTCAAATTTAAAGTTATTGCAACATCGTAGATAATTCTTTTTTTTTTAATTGCCATAACGAATCAAACAGGCCCTTTGTTTTGTAATAAAACTTTAGCACGACTAGAAAATCATGAGATTCGAAACTTTTTATGATATACTTCTTTCCGTAAGTCGAGCTCCGTTTCAGTCATTGACAAAAATATATCATTTGATATGCTATTTTTCCTTCTTAATTTAATTAGATAAGCACTTGTCATACAAAATTATACACTAAATCTGTACCATTTTAATGCTGTTTTTCTGCATCGAGATCGATTTTAATGTTAGTTGCATGGGAAAAAATAATCTAGATCATTTGCTTTTTATCACATAGTGTTTTACGAAGTTGCTCCAAAATTTCCTTTACTTTCATTTCAAGATCAATGTTTATTACTTCTACTGGTTTTTAAAGCTTAGAGCGATTTATGAGAGTACAAACTTAAATTGAATTTGAAAAAAAAACTGGTGAATGATTGAGTAATTAATTGGTAAAAGGAACCAGCCTCATTCATTCATTCTCGAATTTATATTACTACTGAAATTATATTTTTTATATTAAAATCAGGTTTAAAGAGTTGATACACACTCTAAAGAGTTCCTTCAAAATAAGAAACGGGCTTCAAATATTTCATTTACATAATGTTTATGACTCTATAAATTGTCACAAATTACTATCACGATAATCTTTATATTGTGTTAGTTTTAAGTAAATTTAAATTTTTTCTACTAATTTCATATAAATATTTTTAAATGTTTTTGGTATGAGTCAAAAATAGTAAAAGCTTGGGAGCTTTTATAAGTACATAATTTTTAAATCAAATACATATATCAAAAATTATAATAGAAATAATATAATATATTTTACAAGCATCTTTGGCATCTTTGGCATCTTTTCGCATTATTTGTCCAAAATGTTCTGACAACTTAATTTTCGAGACCTTTTTGGTTATCTAATCCAATTCAACCTATAATTTGTTCAAAAGTTGGATCATTGGTTGAAGTATCATTTGTTTAAAAGTTGGACTTCTTAAAATTTTATCAAACTTATAAAGTAATTTTTATCAGAAATACTAAATATAACAAATAGTTTAAATTTCTTTGAACAGTTAAATTTTAATGTTTATCATATTTTTGAGATTGAATAATATAGCGTATAACACGCATCTGCTCCTACTTCTGATTTTTATTGCATATTTTATTATTATTACATATTTATTGACGATAAAATGTTGATTAAAATTGTATGTCGTATTTTATATGAGTGTTTATTATGAATCATGCCCTAAATTATTAAGACAGATATTTTTTAATTTGAAATCGTCAGAAGTAAATTACCACAACGAAATTCCAATTCGCAAATGTAATAAAATTGTTAAAATACCCAACGGTTTTTATATATAAATAAAATGAACATCAATTTTAGAATTATTTTAGAGCGGTACTCACGTATACACACACTACATACAAAAAAACACACACAAACAAACCACACAATATATATATATATATTATATATATATATATTAGGGTGGTCCTTAATATGGACATTTTCGAATTTCCTTGCTCCCAAGGGCTCAAATACTTCCAAATTGATAAAAAACAATTCTCTGAAAGTTTAGGTCTTAATATTGTCTTTTAGATAGAGCGAAATTCAATCAAAGTTTTGTATGGAAATAGCATGAAAAAATTTTCAAAAATTTTGCAGCGCATCGAATTTTCACTTTTAATTCATTTGTCGCCTAATAACCTAAAAAATTTTTTTTTTTAATTTTTAAAACTTTTTACATGCTATTTCCATACGAAGTTTGATTGAATTGCGCACTATCTAAACGTTAATATTAAGAGCTAAAACTTTCAGAGAATTGTTTTTTATCAATTTGGAACCATTTGAGCCCTTGGAAGCAAGGAAATTCGAAAATGTCCATATTAAGGACCACCCTAATATAATATATATATATATATATATATATATATATTATTAAAATTATACAAATAATTAATAATGTAATTAATATGGAAAATACTTAATCTATAATGAAAAGCCAAGAGAAATATTAAGCAGGATGATACTGAGATAAACGTACTCTATCGATTTTTAAAACAATATTTTAAGACTTGTTCAAAACGTATTCTTAAAAAGACTTTGTAATAATAAACAAAAATAACAAGTTCTGTTCTAATTAGAAATTATAAGTACACCAAATTCTGGAAACAATCTTATATCGAATGAGCAAATCAAAAGATCTAAATTTAATATCATATTTGAAGTTATTGAATTCAGTAATGGTCCTACATTTGTATATTTGTTCTAATATAAAATCAAATGAAGCAATTATTAAAACTATAAAAATACGTTAAAACTAAAAATTTTACTATTCCATATCAAATAAAAAATGTAAAAAAATAAAATAATAATACCTTCAATAGTCCCATAGTTGCTTCGATATTTTTTATTCACAATAAAAA
>NW_020539725.1:39564296-39581035 GCF_003426905.1 Ctenocephalides felis | reverse complement strand
TTTTGGCCGAGATATCATTGAAAATATGCGAAAGTGGCCCCTTTTTTCAGAGTCACTTTTTGTCACAACGTGTGAAAGATATCGATAAACAATAATGCCATTTTATTTACATCGGTGGTGTCGGTTTCAAGGATATCTCGGCCAAATGATGAGCTAGGGAGTTGAAAATTGGTACGTTCGGATTTTTTCGAAAAAAGCTATAAAATGTGTCAAAATCATTCAAATATCAGGGTTGGGCCCAATACTGTATGGAAACACGATCAGACCCTTTGTGTAATTATAAACGTAATGCTCCGGAATGAGCTTTATTAATGATATTATTATTAAGCTTTAGCATAATATAATATTTTATAAATATAAAATTTCTATACACTCTATATCACGACTCTTGTGAAATCGTATCAAAATTTTTCAAATACCAGGGTGGGCCATTCTGTATGCAAACACCATCAGACCCTTTGTGTAACTATAAGACGTAATGCTTCGGAATGAGCTTTGTTAATGATGTTTATTATTAAGCTTTAGCATAATATAATATTTATAAATATAAAATTTTTATACACTCTATATTACGACTCTTTTTTTTTTTTTATTATTTTATTGGCTTTATAAACTGGTACATTAGCCATATACTAAATTACATAATATCTACACTATCTCTTACATATATATCATTGTTTTATGTATATTGCATTTATAATTTTATATTATTAGATTTGATGTAAATATAAAGAGCTCCATATAATCTTGTATCTGTCAGCACTGTTATAAAACGACTCTTTTAATGAGCTTAATATAATTGCACTCACTAACAATACTCGACTAAATATAAAAATCAGCTCTGTTGTCTTTAAGAATTTTGTTACTTGGGGCTGTCTTTTAAAAAAAAAGTATGCATATTAAAAATATAACAATTCATAATACTCTTGTCAGAAAATACTGATAGATTTTTTTTAAATTAAAAAATAATGAAAACTAGACGTTATAGAAAATAATATCTAGAAATATTTGGAAATGAATATTGAAAATTCAAATCAAATTAACGGCTGTTTTCGACTTATCGAAAAATTAGCCCCATTGACATGATCCATTTTAATTATATTTATGATTATATTTGTTTGGAAATTGAAGTTCCAATAAGCATATATTAGGGGGCGTCCATTAATTACGTGATCGACTTTTTAAGGATTTTTGGACTCTCCCTCCCACTTGGTGATACGTGGTGATATCCAAATTAACCCCCTCCCCCTCCAAACTTCACGTGTATTTTTAATTATGGAAAAAATAGTAAAAATTTTGATTTTTTTTGAAATGTTTGGATTTTTTTTAAAAAATTTAGATAAAAATAAATACACGTGATACCTTACTATAACCCCCTCCCTCCCCCACGTAATATTTCGGTCTTTTTGTCAAAAACGCCCCTCCCCCTACAAACCTCACGTGATTAATGGACGCTACACTTATTTAATTTTTATCAGAAATTTCAATACATTTTTTTTGTTGAAATATTAACACCAATTTACATAGTATTTTGTACTTAAGTTAATATTAATTAATTACTAGACTGAAAGGAAATTTCTTAAAGTCGTTTCATAGCTGTATTATATTCATATAAAAAGAAATAAAGAGTAGCATGTACATTGACATATTAAAATATGTTAATTAATAACTTCACTTAAACTTCAATACTCTTTAATTTGACCTTTTTAGTTTTGGCGAGGAAGGGCTATTTTCATTTAAAAACACATTGATATGTATATTTTTCAGTAAAAACCTGACTTGAAAATATTTCTAAGTCAGTAATGCTTGCCCAATGTAGATATTAAACCAACGACATATTATAATCAAATAGTTAGAAACTTCATTTATACTTTAGTTTCTTAAAATTGGCTTTTTTAAAAAAAATCCGCTGAAGGGTTATTTTTACTTAAAAAAAAACTTTGCTATCTATGTTATCAAGGGAGAACCGATATCAGGCTGTCCTGTGTGGGTACCAAATCTGGAACTTCCGATTAGAAGGCCCATAGCTCTAAAAAATAATTCATCGAAATATTTCAAGTTAAAAGCAAATTTAACTAATGATAACAACTTTTGCCAATCTACTCTACAGGAAGGCCATATATTTCAAGCGACTATTTCAACTATTTGGGCATTTTTGATATATGGAGCCATTGCTTAAACTCTATTCATCTTATCAATCTTTTGTAGTGGGTACTCCAAAAGTAACATTCATTTTCACTCGTGACCATTCAGAAAATGAAAACAATAATTATCGTGCGACCTTTGAAATGTAGGAGTAGTTCACAAGAGGAACAGGTTTCTTAAAATTTTATAATGATCCGATCTACGCCGAGAGAAGTTACAAAATTTATGGGGTCTTCTTGATTCCTCTCTTCGTATGTTATTTTCATGATGCGCGCGCGCTGTCCACGATCACGGTGTCAAGGTCATAGGTACCTCAGGTAGGTGCCTACGGCGTGGTTTGTTTATAATTATCTTTGTATACTTGTTGAACGTGGTTGGAAACAGTGATGGTACGAAGAATTTTTTCTTTTTATTAATTTCTTTTAGAAATACTGTGAATTTATAATTGACATTTTTGCTATTTTGTTAAACAGCAATTATTATCTAATACTTCCATAAGCTGTTGTGCTAATTATGACTCAGTATTAGTCTGTTTGACAGATGGCAATCCAATCCGTTGCCACATCTCTGTACGATGTATATTACAATTTCTGGGCGAAAATTTTTATTGGTGCAAATGATATTCATAGTATGATGATAATATTAACAAATAAACGCGGTATAATATAGATAAAAAAGTCATTTTTTAGAAAAACTTTCAAAATAAATAAAATTGATAAAGAACGATATTTACAGATAATTGCTAAAGTACCGATACTTATTATAGAGAGATTTTTCTACTGATATAAAAAAGTAAGTGAGGCAAGTTGCATTAACTTCTCGATATGCATATGTAATTAATCGCAAGAATTGATTTTCAGCTATTTAGATAAAATGTTTTTCAAACCATTCAACTATTTTCAACTATTTATTTCAAAAATAAAATTTTCGGTTTCACTAAAATTAATCAATGCGATTGAGAAATGATGTCTTTCAAACATTTTTATAATATCTGTACAAATTAAATTAATTTGTTTAAAAAATTTCATTTAATTTATTTCGTGTTCTAAAAATGAATTTAACTTCGCGTCAACTGTAATCAGTAGCCACTTACTAAACACTAAATATACACCTAAGGCATAGATTCTGATTAGAATCGCTAGAATTTTCAGAATTTAACCGCTTATTGTAATACTTCAGTATTTCAGTATGTTATTTTAGATTACGATATCTATCGTCATACAAAAATAGTTTCATCAAAATCGTCTTTTTTTTTTTGATTACGAAGTTAATTAATCTAATATGTAGTTAAAATTTGAAAAAACACAACATGGTAGGTACTGATAGAGTTGCTTTATTTAATAAATATTTAAAGTGTTGCTTGATTGAATAATGTGGTATTAATATGAAATTACTTTTTTTTTTAGAAAATTTGAACATTTGTTCAGAATAATTAAATAATATGTAGATAAAATTACTTAAATACAATATAGTATGTACTGATAGAGTTTCTTCTTTTAATATTTATTTATTTATTCATGAGCAAGCCGTAATCAATAATGATAAATATTATTTCAGGCTTTTGTAAATAAAAAAACAGTTAGTGTTGTATGATTAAATAGCACGGTGTGGTATTAATAAAGGAATCATTTTTTTTGTAGAAAATTTAAACATTATTTCAGAATAATTAATGTATTTGTAGATAGACTTATTTTATTTCGTTATAAGATTTTCTATAATCACTGAAAGTTAAAAAAAAATTGAAAGTCAAGTCAATATTTATCGTCTTTTCTCATCAACCACAAGCCGCCACTGGTTTGAACCGCGAGGTCTCCGCGATATCAGAAAATTGGGTAAAATGATCGAGAAAGTGACTCTACAGGGGGTCATTACTCGACATGGGATAGATGGGACATAGGTCCCAAGGTATTTAACTCTTGGAGTGGAAATTGATTGGCACATGAGTAATTTTGAAAGAATGTTCATATTGAAAATGAAATGACTCATTTAGAAGATACTTCTTTTGAGCTTGGATTGATATATTCGGGCATGAAATCTGGTAATGCAACATGGCAATGCATCTAACGTAATAGAATCAAAATAAAATAATTTGACTTTGGTGTGTATCTTGTAATAAATTGCTTGCAATATATTTGGGATAACACAATATGAATTGAAACTATTCAATTTAATTATCCAAAATATTTTGTTCAAAAATATTCTGTTCAATTATCCATTTTTTTTAAACTGAAAATCTAGTAAGGAGTTTTTAGCACTAAAAGCGAACGTTCAGATTCCCATCCTCACACCCAAATATAAAGTGATCAACTATAAAAAGTACAATAAAAAGCTGATTACCAAATTCATCATGTATAAATAATGTAAATTTTCCAATATAATAAATTATGCTCGTTATAACATATTTCAACGCGTTTCCGACCACATGTGCACAACCGCATCGATTTCTTTGTGGTAAATAACTTCTGAATATTTATTGTAATGTCTACAAGACGTACACGATGATGCTGCATGAATTACAATAATCGGATAAGAAGTCGTAAATAGTTGTATTTGACTAATGGCTTAACTTCTGAAAGGTAGCAATAAGATTTATTAGAAACATGATTTAACTTTTCATTCACTAGATCAATGGATGCTTTCTTGATTTTTTAAGATTGATATTCAAAGGACTATTTAGTGATTGATTTGGTATTTTAGTTTAATTTAGGGGCATTGTATGAGTACAATATATTGTGTAGCAAAGCAAACAAGTTCAACAAAAATTTTGTATTTCATATCGTGAATAGATAATATGGCTCTGATTTTCCAGAGTGTATTTTAACTAGAGTTTCTATTTTAGGCTTTAATTTCCATATCTATTTATCTATGTACTTTTTATTATAAATCATTCTAATGTTTAATGATTGAACTATATGAATATTTAATTCAAATAAAACAAATGAATTTAATAAAAACATTGCAAAAAAGTATAATTGCTTTGGCTTGAAATGAGTTTAGATAAAACACTTTGATGACTAGAACAAGACAAAATATTGACTTACTGACTAATTGACTTATGTGGTTAAAACACTTTCAATCTTGCAAACAATTTATATTGAATATTCATAGTACACAAAACATAATTGTGCGGTTTAAATCAAAAGCTTCGTCTAAATCTATAATACGTGTTTTTCTAAAAGTGCGTGATTGTTTTTTTTTTCTTTCTGAAGAAAGTGTTCTTACTATGTATAGATTTCTTAATCAAAATGCGTAATTAAATATAATCATACAATAATGGACATATTCATTAAATAATGTTACGACGCAGATTTTGTGATTTTTCTTTTATATATTTGTTTTTATTTTTCGATTAATAGCAATTAATGTTCGAAAGCAATAATGCATTAGTTTAATAATTCATAATAGATTTAAAATTTTCCTATCATTTGAATATTTATTTGAGAAGAATATAAAAAACGTAAGATAAATATTTAATTATTTATTTGACTAAATATTATGTGATTAATATTTGTTCGGACGTATTTTCGTTTTATTATATTGGCTATGAAGGTGACAACGTTCAGGGCATTATGCTCAGTGTTTAATACAGTCCACAGCTACAAGGGTTAAATTATAACCCAACAACCTTAATTATCGAAGGAAAGTTTTAATAAATTTTATAACTACGTAACAATATTAGCAATTAACATTTTTTTTAAATTTTAATGCTTTTTAATTTTTTATATTAAATTTTTATGCTCTAAAATTTGATAATATATTATATATATAAAAGATATTCGAGATTGTTTGCGAAGTTTTGGATAATTATATACATTATATTATATTCCATGTTCCATGGCGTAACATGTAAGCGCGCTGCCTCGTGTGGATGGGGTTATGAGTTTTAATAGAGCCCTGGATAGCATAATATCATGCAGCAGTGATATCAATTTTCACTTAAAAATATAGATCAAAACTATATTTCCATGTTGTGTAAAAAAATAAGGGAAAATCTCCCAAACTATTATTCTCTAACTCGAGTTTGAGTTTAACTCAGGTCGCAAACTTGTCTTAGGGCAGTACTACCCATTATTATTTCTCTTATGTTATATTTATTTCGATCGAGTTACTTTTTTGCTTTGGAAATTAATCGTTTCTTATTTATATGTGCAAGTGAGAGAATCCACAATAACTATGCCAAGATCGTGTGAGAACTCGCAAAAGGAGTCTTCATTATATTATTATTCATCGAAAACATTGTTCCGTACGCTACCGGAGAAATGTGACACTAATTGCAAGTGAAACTTCCTATGAGTATTTTTTCCTTATAGTCTGGGACCGATTCACATTCGAACTACACGAGAATTATGAATTTTTCTATTCGCACCTATCAGTAGATTAATTGCTATTTACACGAAAAGAAATCTGATTATATCTGTTTAATGACTAGTTCGAGATTAGGATAGATTTCAAATTTGATCAAATCGCTAACAAATTAAATATACTTATATATTTGTTTATTTGTTTATTTTATTTAAGCATTTTAAAACACTTATAATATTGATTACACAGGTAAAGGGTTGAAAAAAGCTTCATATAAAATTTTAATCTATTTGTGTTATTTTATATTTTTGCTACTTTTTTGAGAAATGCATTGATATTGTAATATGTAGTCTCAGTGCTCTTTTCTTCTTTATTTAGTATTTACACTATATATCAGTTCATTTCTCCCTCGTATATTATAAATTATTTTTGTTTAGAAGCATCCAGTAGCGAAAAGTTTTAGCAAAACTAATATTACTTGATATATTTTAGTTTTCTGATTATTACAAAAAATAAAGCACAGAACAAAATTCAAATTGCGAATATAAATTCAAATTAACTTTGTTATATTGTTATGTATCTATATGATTATCATAAATATATTTGATTGTTACATACTCTAAATAGATAAATTAGATACGCATTATTGATGGAAAATAAAACATTTCAACTTTCTCCGTCTATTTTATAATATGCTGTTATTTCACTCTAGTCGAATTTGCCTGATAAATCGGATTCGTCATTACTGGATTACCATACTGGTCTCGAAGGGTCATTTTTTTATAAAATTTCAATCACAGACACAAAGTTCCAAATTTATCAAACATAGTCGTTGGAAACGTTGAGCTGTATAGAATCATTAGTTGTTTTTCATGGAAATTAAATGTTATTTTTACTTCATTCAAATTATATACTGTTTTGTGTACAAGAAGAAGCACAAGGCGCAATATGTGAAAAACTGATGGCTTATCATATAATAAATAGCAATTAAAAATTTATAGCAAAGATAGTTTCATAAATTAATTTTAATCGTTTTAAAGTCAACAAATGAGGTAGTAGTACTGCCGTAAGGCCGGTCCCTGAGCTGAGAAAATCTTCAACTCGATTCAAGGAAGAAGTAGTGTGAGTGTTTTTCCAATTTTCAATTGGAACATATTTTGATCTATATTTTCAAGTGAAAATTGACACCGCGCTACCCGATGTCAGATTGCCAGAGCGAGTGAAGTCCATACCTACTTAAAAATTAGTTCTTTCAAAAATTATATTATGAAAACGAGTTTGTCAATTGCTTCAGTAAAAAATATAACATTGGAGTAATTTGCTGGAACCGGTTACATGAATAATATTTCTCTTATTTGCATTTGACAACTGCAGAATATTGTTGTGATATGGATCGCTTCACTAATGAGCGATTGTAAACGAAAGTTATTTATGGATTTGAAATGCTTGTAATATCTATATCTTTGTAATAAACAGATTCACTTTTCAATATCCAATGAACCACGAATTTGCTCGGCATATTAAATAAATTTACCATCATACCCGGGCGCTCAATGAATGGATTAGCATCCGATTTAGACATTCTAAGTACTACCAGACATTTCGAAAACTTTGATTTTTCTTTTGCAATTTCAATTTATGGTTTGTACTAGTTAATATATTCGAATTTTATATATAAATTTCAAAAAATTATTTATTTTTTATAAAACAGTTTGCTTTAGAAACTGTTTGAAGTTTTCAATAGTGATAGTTCATTATTTTTGCATAATAAGTTATGTGAAAATAATTCACATGCTGTCATGCCGCGATATGTACTACTTATGTTACTTGTAGCAACAATTTATCATTAATTCAAATTTGATACATTATTTAAATGACTATTTACCGCCCACAGCTTGTTTTCGTAT
Source organism: Ctenocephalides felis (assembly GCF_003426905.1). NCBI lineage: Eukaryota > Metazoa > Arthropoda > Insecta > Siphonaptera > Pulicidae > Ctenocephalides > Ctenocephalides felis. The sequence goes on along the minus strand of NW_020539725.1, from coordinate 39,572,681 downwards.
GTTCTAAAATTGTCAAACACTTTCAAATAATAACAATGTCTTTGGCTCGAAATGCTATCTTGCTCTTCTCTATAATACAGGATTTCTGAATTTTTTGCGTATCTTATTACCAAGTCATATAATTCCATTTTAAATTTCAGGCTCAATTACTTCATTTTGTTTTATTTCTAAATTGTGATCAGAAAAATTTTGTTCTTGTACCAGTCACTGCAGTTTCATTATACATCCATTATAATGGAATTTTAAAGTTTTTTTTTGAAATATTTGAATTTATTTTGTTCTTTGAAATGTTTTTAAAAAAATGAACGATCGAATGTTTAAAAGAAACTTTTAAAGTACAATTATTGAAGTTAGCATACTAGAGAAATCGATGAGAACCAAAGATCTTAAACTATTAAATAACTTTTAATGAACTGTTTTTCAAACCAATTGCGACACGTTAGCTGCGTAGAAACGATTTTATTGATCATGTTTTATACTGAGTTTCAAGTAACGAATTGTAAGTAATTTATTAAATCATTACTCACCTAATTAATCTTATGACATTATCATTTTTGAAATTCTAATAAGTCCTGCGATTTCTATCAACGCACCTTTCTTTTATTGTCTTATTAAAACTTTTTGCCGCATATGTGTGGTTATCACGTGCCTGTTTTTCTATGATATACGATAAGTGTCACAGTTTCGCGTGGTTTCTAGCCACTTTAAAGTCAATATAAGGCAAATAAATTGATATTATTGAATCCGAAGCGTTGAAAGTTATAATCAATTTAATGTGTAACAAAAACTAAATATTATCCAGCCATAATTTCGAACAATGGCATTCTTGAGATGCGAGATGTAGTAAATGCGCATTAACACATTTATAGCAATTCGTTTTGATGATTTTGTGTAATGATTATTAATTATCTATAAGAGAGTCTGTGTAGTCAGTCAGTAGAGCAATTTTATTGACAATGGCTCTGAAATATGTACTATCATTATAATAAAACTTTTATGTGTATTCATAGGTTTGTAGACACACCAAGTGGAGTAAATTTCAATGATAAATAGTTATTCTTCGAGTGAATGAGGTAGGTCATTCACAGTTCATATATTTATTATAACTTGTTTGTTGATTTAATTATAATACATTACTATTGTTTATGTTTAGTTTCTTTAGAAAATGAAAATTTTTATATATCTTTACGTTTCAAAGGTTTCTGAACATTTTGGCATACTTTCGGAAAAATGGATGTATGTGTGTGTGTGTGCGGATACAAATTTTCATCGACGATTTCGGGAACACCGATCAACCGATTAGAATAATTCAAAAAACGTTCTATTCGTATTGATAAGGAGACGTGCTGATTAGTTTTTGGCGAAGGGCAGGTCTAGCCGTTTCGGAGACCGGGCAAAAGTGCCAAAAACGGCAACTCAGTTTTTAAGAGAATGGGGCGTCTGGTTTTAATATTTCAAAAAATATTTTACTTGTATTGACAAGATGAAGAACTGATTAAATTTTTGGGAAGGCAGGTCCAGCGGTTATGGACTCTCAATAAAAATATGTTATGTCATTTGGCGGTCAAAAATGTTTATTGGACTTATACACATCAAATTATCAAATATTTTATAGAGATTTTCATAATGTGTACACATTTTGTGTAATTTTTTTGGGTTCCGTACCGAGATTTTTAATTACGGTTATGAACAACCCTTCATAAGTTCATCAGTTGAACATTTGTAATTTTGGCCCAGCGGTGGCGTAATCAGTTCGGATAGCAAAACTCTTCCCTGGTTCGCTGGTTCGATCTCAACCACCACGGCCAAGTCTAACATCAGGCAGCTTTTATATATTTTCACTAGGTTATAGATCTCAAGGGAAAATCGCCCCTCTCTTAAATTAATATATTGTTAAATTTTTTTCTCTCAATATCACTTTTTAATATCTTGTAATATTTGTCACATATTACTAGAGTGTTCCTCAAAATTCGCGGATAATTTTGAAATTCCTCACGAATTAATATTCTTCCAGCATATGCAAATAAATCATTCGTACATCTCTTTATAAACTTTTGTTACAATTTGCAACTTTCGAACTTACATTCTTTGTTGCTTTTTTAATATTCTTCTATACCACTAACTTTCCGATTGGCAATTTTATACAAAAGAAAGTATAATCGTTTATTAGCAATTCTGGTAACATCCACTGTTTCGTACGCGTAAAAGTTTGAAGTTTACCTCACAGAAGACAAATACATCGTAAATCGACTCCGGTTGAATCCTGATGAGGTCATTATGCAAAATGTCGAAACATATGGACGGCGTGAAAGAGTACTTTTCTAGAAAACGAAAGTGAGACGTGTTTCGATTTTCGATTTTTGCCTTCATTATGCACGCATAATTTACCATTGCAATGTCCGAGAGAATGTACATTAGTAGACGATTGTCACAATACAAATCGATTTTTGTTTATTGTTTTAACGACTTTTTTTTGTTAACTGAGGTAACCAGCTTAATTTACTTTCATTATTGCTAAATTATAAATATTTATTTATCATATTTAAACAATCATCAGAAGCTTGCGTTCTATAATCTTTCCTTACGACGTATTTTTAGATTTTAACCCAATGGTTGATCCATCCATATATGATCCATATTATTCAATTTGGAGCAGCAAATCCCGGGAAGGGCTATTTTTACTTGAAAACATGTTTTAGACCTATATTCTCATGTGAAAATTGATATCGGTACTGCTCGATATCAAGGTTATAAATATTTAAAGCTGAATTTTTAAATTGTTTGAAAGTAAAACGATTTATCAATGAGAAATATTTTCTTATGCTATTATATAATTTCAAATGTGCACTATTTATACAAGTCAACTTCTATTTTGCTCTATCTCAAACGTGTTTGACAAAATAATTATTTTAAATTATAGTACAATTATTGAAGTTCACATACTAGAGAAAAGAGTGAGAACCAAAGGGTTTAAACTATTAAATAACTAGAAGAGATTTTTTTATATTTCTAAGACTTCAGAGTTTTTTGAGGTAAAATTATATGATGCAGATTATCATAGTTTATACGAAAGATGTTCGGACGTATTTTCGTTTTATTATATTCGCCATGAAGGTGACAATCTTCATGGCATATTGAGCTTTTACACGAGATGGTTGCTACTCTTTGTAGGGGGGGGGGGTAGCGGATATTTTAATGAGACACCAAGTCCACCTCTAAAAGTAAAGTCCGCAAAACAACATGTTTAATAAATAATAAATAAATATTTTTTATTTCATTATAACTTAATGACAAATCAATAATTGTAATGAGAACTGCAACAATTACATAATATACAAACAAATCAGTGTTTAATACAGTCCACAGCTACAAGGGTTAAATTATAACCCAACAACCTGAGTTTTCTAAGGAGAGTTTTAATAAATTTCATAACTACGTAACGCACATACATAAGATTTTGAAACAAATTCAAATTATTACCTCACAAAAATTATTACGTCAGGCAAAAAAGCAATTTTGATAATATAAATTATATATTATATAAATTCTATATTATATATAAGTATAAATAGATACTCCTATGATTCAAATTTGTAATCTCTAATTTTGGGACAAATATCAAAATGTATAAAATTTATTTAAAAACCATACTATTCGAATTAACAATAGTATTTATGAAAATAGGATCTATGAAATAGTTTAATTCTAAAATTACATCAGTTTTTGTTTAATTGTTGTTGTTAAATTTTTTTTTCTACCAAATGCGACTCATTTAATTCATCACAACATTATTGATTTTGATTCATTTTCTCAATTGGCGCTTAGGAAGTAATTTAGTATTCTACAATAATAAATATTTACATAATAGTTTCACAAATATCTGTGCCTATTATTATAATGTAATACTCTGAAATGGATCAGAAATAGTCACATGCGCACCAGTACTACGCGTTTTGAATAAATCATTTCAATAAAACGTGCAGCAATATCGAAAAAAAAGAAAAATTGTTTATAACATTCCATTGATTTGTTTTTATTTTGCATCTGTATATAAAGATATTCTGCATCTGTATAAAAAGATAAAATTAATATTTTCTGTAAGAAGACATTGATAAAATATTAAGTTTGTGCAGATGTACTCGTACAGGCATTACGATAAACCGACGAAATATTTCTTTTAATTAAGAAATAAAGATTAGAAGCATATATTAAAAGTATCGCAATAAAATAATGTTTTATATTGTCTATGAATTTATAAAATCTATTTAGTATTGAAATATATACATATTTTGTTTTAATTAATAAAACCACAAAACAATCATTTATTAGTCAGAAACGTATTTAAGCTCATAGATAAACAAGTATCGAGTTTAAGTTGTTTAGTTTGAAATTGTTTTGAGTTTGTTCATACTAAACCTGGATTATTAAATAGTTAAGAGTTAATCTATATATTTTTTTATCTCTTCGTCAGGATGGTATTACTATTATTTTGTCTTCGATAGAAGTATGTAGTAAATGGTAGCTTTTCTTTAATATTGAAATTACATTTACTTAATTATTTCATAATCGTGTTTAATATTGTTTTTGATAAAAATGATTTATATTATTTTTATAATTATATAATTTACCGACATCATTAACATGATAAATTAATTAACAATAGTGATATTATTGATTACTTGAAATTTTTGATACTAATTTCTCCTTACCAGTAGTATACACCAACTTTCTTCGAGCAATAAAGCTCTGATTAATTGAACTTGAATGAATAAAAAAAAACTGGATCATTATCTTTCGTGTGAAGTGAATTTGAAACAAAAACTATATGTATTTTGTCTCGATAGTTTTTTTTTTAAAATCACGGTTATATTTAAGTGTTCGAGTTGTACGAGGTCTGTTCAAAAAGTTTTCGTAATTTTCGTTTTTTCAAAAAAATATTTATTTATTCGTCTACATTAATGTGGTCCCCTTCAAAGTAGTCCCCCCCAGATATAATACACTTATGCCAGCGTTTTTTCCAATTTTCGAAGCACCCTTGATATTCACTTTTTGATATGTCCTTGAGCACTCTCGGCGATTTTCTTCAATCGAGGAAAACCGCCGTCCTTTCATGGGTCTCTTCAACTTTGGGAATAGGAAAAGTCACACGGAGCCATATCTGGTGAATTTTTGCACTTTGCAACACTTTATTTCATTTTTACGCAAAATTTAATACAAATTCTTTGACTTTTTCAATTCTTCCATTGTAAAAATCGCCGAGCTCAGAAAAACACGTCGACGAACTTAGCGACTACCACAGACAAGTAAACAGTGTATATAGCTGAAAATTTCATCATACTTTAGGGGCATGTATACCAACACAATAAAAAAAAATTTTGACAATCAGACACTCCAGACCCGCGAAATTTAATTATTAGTAATTCCGGGTACTTTTTGAACAGACCATGTATATCTCAATTGACATGAAATTGTTTAGATACGTATAAATGTACGATAAATAATTTAATATTTGATTCTGGTTTATGGTTATTTGGATAAAAGATATATAGCATGGACTGTTTTTTAAGTAAATATTGGATTGGATTTTTAATGTTTTTAACTAAATTTTATGAGATTGGTAATTCTTACGGTTTCTCTATGTAATAATAACTGAATATTTGGTTCATATTGTAATTAGATTCAGAGATGTGGAATGTGAGCAAATGTAAAAAATCAAAATCAAATGCTTTTACAATATTATGTTGCAAAATTTGTCTTTTGAACTTACTGATCTTATGCGGTAATTAAAGAAATAGAAAATTATTATTCACATTTTTATAAGAAGTTACTGATGTTTTAGACTTATAATTTCTATCTGAAAGTACGACATTAAGCAATGTCAACAAGTTTTCAATATTACTACTTATATTATTGTAAAATTACACATTTGAAGATTATAGAAAGCCATTACATATGGACTTCATAGCCCATCTTATATACGCCAATGACTAAACATAATTTGTAAGCAGTTCAATAATTTAGAATGATCACATGCAGATAAATCATAATTAACGATAGTTATTTTGCATTATTTGTAACAAATTTAATTTAGTTTTATTTTTCATTTAGAAATTAAATCGTTTCGAATAAGTTCTGTTCAAATATTATATGTTAGAACCATATTTTCCATGATCAAATAATCTTTAAAATAATTTGTAAATATTTTGAAAAAAAACTGTTTAAAGAAGCTATTCTATTTATGGTTTTGTGAGGCAATATCATGGTGGAAATTGATATATTGATTGTATTATGTTTTTGCTCTCATCAGTATATTCTTGGACATCAAGATTTTAGTTATCTATCAACTTCATGATACTTCTTGTTTGTCTGAAATATATATCCTTTAAATTTAAAGTTGTTGTAACACCGTTCACGAATACTTTTCTTTAATTACCAAAACGAATCAAACAGGCCTTTTGTTTTGTAATAAAACTTTAGCACGACTAGAAACCCATGAGATTCGAAACTTTTTATGGTATACTTTTTTCCGTAAATCGAGCTCTGTTTTCGTCATTCACAAAAATATATCATTTGCTATGCTATTTTTCCTTCTTAATTTAATTAGATAAGCACTTGTCATACAAAATTATACACTAAATCCGTACCATTTTAATGCTGTTTTTCTGCATCGAGATCGATTTTAATGTTAGTTGCATGGGAAAAAATAATCTAGATCATTTGCTTTTTATCACATAGCGTTTTACGAAGTTGCTCCAAAATTTCCTTTACTTTCATTTCAAGATCAATTTTTATTACTTCTACTGGTTTTTAAAGCTTAGAGCGATTTATAAGAGTACAAACTTAAATTGAATTTGAAAAAAAAAAACTGGTGAATGATTGAGTAATTAATTGATAAAAGGAACTAGTTCCATTCATTCATTCTTTGTGTTTCAACCCGAAACTATATTACTACTGAAATTATATTTTTTATTATTAAAATCAGATTTAAAGAGTTGATACACACTCTAAAGAGTTCCTTCAAAATAAAAAACGGGCTTCAAATATTTCATTTACATAATGTTTATAACTCTATAAAATGTCAAATATTACTATCACGATAATTTTTATATTGTGTTATTTTTAAGTAAATTTAAATTTTTTTCTACTAATTTCATAAAAATATTTTTAAATGTTTTTGGTATGAGTCAAAAATAGCAAAAGCTAGGGAGCTTTTATAAGTATATAATTTTTAAATCAAATACATATATTAAAAATTATTATAAATATAGTGTAATATATTTTACATGCATTTTTGGACTTCGGATCATTTGTTCAATTTTTTTTGACAATTTAACTTTCGAGACCTTTTTTAGTCCAATTCAATTCAACCTATAACTTGTTTAAAAGTTGGATCATTGGTTGAAGTATCATTTGTTTAAAAGTTGGACTTCTTAAAATTGTATCAAACTTATAAAGTAATTTTTATCAGAAATACTAAATATAACAAATAGTTTAAATTTCTTTGAACAGTTAAATTTTAATTATTTATCATATTTTTGAGATTGAATAATATAGAGTCTATTACGGTTTTGCACCTACTTCTGATTTTTATTGTATATTTTATTATTATTACATATTTATTGACGATAAAATGTTGATTAAAATTGTTATGTCGTATTTTATATGAGTGTTTATTATGAATCATGCCCTAAATTATTAAGACAGATATTTTTTAATTTGAAATCGTCAGAAGTAAATTACCACAACGAAATTCCAATTCGCAAATGTAATAAAATTGTTAAATTATACCCAACGGTTTTTATATATAAATAAAATGAACATCAATTTTAGAATATATTTTAGAGCGTACTCACGTATACACACACATACATACAAACAAACACACACACACACACACACACATATATAATATATATATATATATATATATATATATTAGGGTGGTCCTTAATATGGACATTTTCGAATTTCCTTGCTCCCAAGGGCTCAAATACTTCCAAATTGATAAAAAACAATTCTCTGAAAGTTTTAGGTCTTAAATTGTCTTTTAGATAGAGCGAAATTCAATCAAAGTTTTGTATGGAAAAAGCATGAAAAAATTTTCAAAAATTTTGCAGCGCATCGAATTTTCACTTTTAATTCATTTGTCGCTAATAACCTAAAAAATTTTTTTTTTAATTTTTAAACTTTTTACATGCTATTTCCATACGAAGTTTGATTGAATGCGCTCTATCTAAAAAACGTAATATAAGAGCTAAAACTTTCAGAGAATTGTTTTTTATCAATTTGGAACCATTTGAGCCCTTGGAAGCAAGGAAATTCGAAAATGTCCATATTAAGGACCACCCTAATATAATATATATATATATATATATATATATATAT
>NW_020539725.1:39530524-39563296 GCF_003426905.1 Ctenocephalides felis | reverse complement strand
ATATTAATAGTTAATACAAGTTGGTATTTATTCATTGATAAATGATAGTCATTTGCGCGCGTGTTATATTATTTCATTTCTAATATTTTTATTTTGTTATATTTATTATTTACCACTTATTTTTGTTCTACTTTATTGTTTTTCTAGTAGTGTGTTTTATTATTCACATTTTTTTTATTTTACTATCATTACTTGCTTTTATTTTATATTAAATCATCATAATACGGATATCATTTTAATGAAAATACTCCTTTATTTAATCCTTTATTTGTACTCTATTTTATTTTATTTATTTGTTATTATCCACTTATGTTACTAGATGTTAATCATTTAGCACTTTTGTAACAGATATTGTAATTAAAAAAAGCGCGCTGTTTCTTTATTAATCAAACAATGTCATTAAAATTCGACATTGAACATTAAAAATCGATCTGTTTTTCAAGTTTGTAATATAAAAACTATATAATTTAAACATATTTCTCTGCTAAGATATGCCAAAATAACCAGAAAATATTAAAACGCAAAGACACATAATATTTTATATAAATTCCAATATCATCCTATTTTATATATCATCTCAAGTTTCTTATAAAATAGATTTAGTTATAAATAAATATTTATAACTAAATCTAGTACATCAGCTCTTCCTTTATCAAGTAAATTTTCATCGTGAGATCCATCCTTGTACTTGTAGAAAATCACGATTCGTGGATGTCATATTATAATTTTATGATCGCTACAGTACGGGCGGAAAGGTTTTTAGTTCACCAGCTCAATCGAATCGTATCTCAAATATAGGTTTCTAGAAATCGTAATAAATTTGAATAAGTCATTGATTTTATTGCTGTTATACATCTGCTCTTTTAGATGACCGAGTATTTACCTGTTAACCTTTTGGTAAACAATGAAGACTTAAATTTATTCTCTATGTGACAGTTTTGTAATTGTTCTATTTCTTGATGGGTTTATCTAGAATCTAGATATTGACTATAAAATAATTTATATCTAAATAGAATTCAAAAAAATATTCTATTAATTTTAAAGAAAATTGTTTAATACTTATCCTGATTATAAGACTGAAGAAAAATTAACCAAATTGTTGAAATAAAAATTTAGATCGCCTATTCATTAAAATTTCAAAATTTACTAATATTCCATTTTTAGTACTATTTTATAATTGAAGCTGAAAATCTAATCCACTTTATGGGCTTAGGAAACTATCCAAATAGTAAATCCAAATATCTAAATAGTAATATGATCATGCATTGCATTGACCTCAGATTTGCTTATATTATTTTAAGGTAAATTTATTCAGTTCTATTAAATTTTATTAACTTTTCGTAGAGTTAATTATTGTAATCGTCCAAAGATCGAAATTGAAAATTTATGCATATCTTCACGTTTAGATGGTTTTTGTACATTTTGCCATACGGAAAATTCGATGTGTGTGTGTATGTATGTATGGATACAATTTTTCGTCCACGTTTTCGGGCGCACGGATATAAATATATGAATAAATCGGATTTTAATTCTAATTCTAGCTAATGTTCTAAAGCTCGCTTACATACTTCAAATTAATAATTTTAACTTTGCAATTCAATTTATATGATTTTTATGAATTGCTCTTCATTTTAAATCCGATTGATTCAGTTTTATTTTATATTTGTGTTTCCGTTTTTTGACGTTTATATATTTATTTTTCTATAATAAATATATAAACGTCCTCGCCCAATTCAAAAGCTATTATATTGTGTCTATAAAATAAGAATAATGAAAGTTAAAGTATATAACAATTGATATTCCTCGAATATTTCTCGAATTACGTACGGGAAATTCCAGCAATTTGCCTTAACGATAACATACACCACCAGTTTCACTTTAATTTAATTAATTGAACAAATGCTTATAAATAATACGTTTGACCATAAATATTGATATAATATCACAAACTTTGATGTTATCGAATTATTTATTTAAACAAATTAATGGTCATTTTATTTAATTTTTATTAATTTATTTATTATGCTAATTTATGTATTGATAGCAAATTATTAAAATTAATACATCACATAATAAAATATTGACAGCGTGTGGTAAAACTGTAATTTTATGGAGATCTATTACGAGAATGAATATATTAGCATATATAATCTCATATGTCGATACATGAAAAAGTTTTTTTTATCGATTATTAACCGCATAAAGCTATCAATTCGGGATGTACCTCATCAACTACTGGTTTTTTAAGTGTTACATCGAAAAAGTAGCAATTTCTTGTATGCGCAATTGAAAGTTCCAGATTAATTTGTATTCGCTTCTGGTGTTACTATATTGGGAACAAACTTTTTGATGCAATTTTGCTAAAATTAGTATTCTGAAATTGATGACTGAAGCATTTTACTTATCATAATCTTGTTGACCCTTGGCGTTTTAGGAATGGTAAAGAGTTTATTCTCAGAGTGAAACAAAACACCTGAAGTTTATAAATTATTAACGCTAGATCAGGTAAATCACCTTCATATATCATTTCCAGTACTTTGGATATATTATGATGTGGTACATGATCTTACCCAATGAACCCATGATCTTACCTACGGTGTTCTACCTACTTAAGTGAATCTTCTTCTAGCAGCATATTTGTTGTGCTTTCTCCTCTATGTACTTTTATTTTATCATAATATTCGCATTTACGTTTTCCAGTAACACATTTCTTTGATTGTTTAGTGATATGTGATGAGCTGATTAAAAATACATTTATTGACATAGGTTCTTACTTAAGAAATTTTCACTTTTCTTCAGTAGATAATAACCTTATAATAAAATATTGTTATAGTTATTCATTTAAGTGTGATAGGAACAATTATGTGATTATATATGTAGATGTCTTTAGAAATTATTAGTTTTTTTTTATAAGTGTTCATATTGCTTCCTTCTTTAGTTTGATTTTAAAATCATTAAGATTTTTTTAAACTAAAAATGTACTTAATTTTTTAATTATGAAAATAAAGACTACAACGCTCTTAATCAATTAGTTAATGCAGTCGATTCTATACGCCCTAAATCGTGTTAGAAATTTCAACAAGTCGATACTCGAAGAAGATTATTTTAATTACTAGAAAGCTTTTATAATTTCACAACCTTCACTAATATTAGTAATAATATTATAAAAGATTTATTCTCGTAGCAGAATAGATTACACAGATATTATTTTCTCATTACTGTGTCCCATTCGATGGCTATCTTCAATGGATTCCATGGAAATTGACACTGCTGAAAGGTACGTCACGTTTCTTATAACCATAGTGCACAAATATGAAATATTTTTAATGCGAGCTTTAAATTTTCACTCTTATTTCCTATCTATAATAAATGATCAAAGAGTCTGATCGTGTTTCCATACTGAATTGGCCCCATCCTGGTATTTGAATAATTTTGATGCCATTTTATCAGATATTTTCGTAAAAATCTGATATACCAATTCTCAACTCCCTAGCATATAATTTGGCGGAGATATAATTGAAAATATGCAAAAGTGGCCTCTTTTTTCAGAGTCACTTTTTGTCACAACTGTAAAAGATATCGACAAACAAATAACGCCATTCTATTTACATCGGTGGTGTCGGTTTCAATGATATCTCGGCCAAATGATGAACTAGAAGTTGTGATTTTTACGGATTTTTGTACTCCCCCTTCATTTTGGTGATACGTGGTGATATTCAAAATTAACCCCCCTCCCCCTCCAAACATCACGTGTATTTTTAGTTACGGAAAAATATGGTAAAAATTTTAAAAATTTATATTATAAAAAATAAATACACGTGATATCTTACTGTACTTCTCCCTCACCCACGTGATGTTTCGTCTTTTTTTGTCAAATACCCTCCCCCCAAAAGCTCACGTGATTAATGGGCGCTCCCTTATTTAATTTTTATCAGAAATTTCTATACATTTTTTTTGTTAAAATATTACCACCAATTTACATAATATTTTGTGGTTAATACTCATTAATTACTAATCTGAAAGGCATTTTCATTTAAGAACACATCACTTCAAGTGAAAACCGATATCAGTAATGCTTGACATCAGGCTGCTCGATGTGGCAATAAACCTTCGATATATTATAATAAAATAATTACTCAAAAGTAATATTTTAGTATACTTAAATTTGATTTTTTTTATTTTGTCTAGTCAAGGGTTATTTTAACTTAAAAAAAAACTTTGCTATCTATCTCAAGGAAAAAACGATATCAGGCTGTTCTGTGTGGGTATCCTGAATCTGGAACTTCCGATTAGAAGCCTATAGTTCTAAAAAATAATTTAATTTAACAAATGATAACAACTTTCAGCCGATAAAGTACTCTACAGAAAGGGCACACATTTCAAGCAAAATATTTGGGCATTTTTGATATATCGAGCCACTGCTTTAAACTCTATTCGTCTTATCAATCTTTTGTTGTGGGTACTCCCAAAGTAACATTCATTTTCAACTCGTGACCATTCAGAAAATGAAAACAATAATTATCGTGCGACCTTTGAAATGTAGGAGTAGTTCACAAGAGGAACAGGTTTCTTTAAAATTTTATAATGATCCGATCTACGCCGAGAGAAAGTTACAAAATTTATGGGGTCTTCTTGATTCCTCTCTTCGTATGTTATTTTCATGATGCGCGCGCGCTGTCCACGATCACGGTGTCAAGGTCATAGGTACCTCAGGTAGGTACCTACGGCGTGGTTTGCTTATAATTATCTTTGTATACTTGTTGAACGTTGTTAGAAACAGTGATGGTACTTAGGGAGAATTCCTTGTTTTATTATAAAATTATTTATATAATATGAGTTCGAAATCGCCAAATAATCAGTTATAATATAGATAAAGAACTCATTTTTTTTAAAAAAAAAACTTTCCGAGTAATGAAAGTTTTGTGTATATACAATTTTGAAGAAGGATACTGATAGATAGTTGCGAAAGTTATGATACTTAGAGAAAGATATTTCTACTAATATATAAAGTAAATAGTTGTAAGTAGAATTTTGCTTTAAGGCAAGTTGCATTAACTTCCATACTCGTGTACACAATCAACTTAATCAATAGGAATTCAACTTGTTTAACACATTTTATTTCATCTATTTCGTTTTTTTGGTCGTGTATTCTTGTTCTAAAAATGTATTTAATTGTTAACGTCAACTGTAGTCAGTAGCGTGGCACTTACGGGAAAATCCTTTTTTTTATTAAAAAAATTATTTAAAATAATATGAGTTCAAAATCAAATAACCAGTTATAATATAGATAGAGAACTCATTTTTTTTAGAAAAACCTTCAGCATAATTGACGCATCATATACATAAAATCGTTAAAGAAGGATACTGTTAGTTAATTGAGAAACTTATGATACTTAGAGCGAGATATTTCTATTAATATATAAGGTAAATAGTTGTAAGTAGAATTTTGCTTTAAGGCAAGTTGCATTAACTTCCATATTCATGTACACAATCAACTTAATCAATAGGAACTCAACTTGTTTAACACATTTTATTTCATCTATTTCGTTTTTTTGCTCTTGTATTATTGTTCTAACAATGTATTTAATTGTTAACGTCAACTGTAATCAGTAGCGTCTTACGAAACTTCGAATCTACATATTCACCAAAGCCATAAATTCTTGTTAGAACCGCTTAAGCGCGGTGCGCAATCTATACTTTAGTAATTTTTTTAATTTAACCGCTTTTTGTAGTACTTCAATAGTTTAGTATGTTATTTTAGATTATGAAACCAAATCGTTTCAATAACATCGTCAACATATTTTTATCATCATTTAATTTCAAAGATCTTTACCAAAAACTAATCAATATCTTACGAACACTTTTCAAATTTTCAAAATCGATTAAAATTGTGGGCTTAAACGTGGACAAAAATTTACTCCCTTCTAGTCATCACAAGATTAGAGTGGTTAGTCTTTATAGATTAGAGTGATTAGTCCTTATAGAGTAAAGTGTGGATTAAATTGTCAGATAGCATTTAAAAATGAATCTTTTTATTTAGAAAATTTAATTATTCTTTCAGAATAATTTAAGTATATATGTATATATATAGATAAAATTGTTATCTATTATTTTATTTTGTTAAAACCTTCTTATAATCATTTAAGTTAAGAAAATTTCGAAATTCAATATTTATCAAATTTTCTCATCAACCACAAGCCGCCACTGGCTTGAACCGCGAGGTCTCCGCGATATCAGAAAATTGGGTAAAATGATCGAGAAAGTGACTCTACAGGGGTCATTACTCGACATGGGATAGATGGGACATAGGTCCCAAGGTATACAACTCTTGGAGTGGAAATTGATTGACACATGAGTAATTTTGAAAGAATGTTTATATTGAAAATGAAATGACGCATTGAGTAGATTTTTTTGAGCATTGATTGAATATTTCGGTATGGAATCTCGGAATGCAACATGGCAATGCACCTAACTAACATAATAGAATCAAAATTAAAATAATTTGCTTGGCTTTGGTGTGTATCTTGTAATAAATTGCTTGCAATATATTTGGGATAACACAATATGAATTGAAACTATTCAATTTAATTAACCAAAATATTTTGTTCAAAAATATTCTGTTCAATTATCCATTTTTTTTAAACTGAAAATCTAGTAAGAAGTTTTCTAGCACTAACAGCAAACATTCAGATTCCCATCCTCATACCGAAATATAAACTGGTTCAAACAATAAAAAGTACAATAAAAAGCTGACTACCAAATTCATCATGTATAAATAATGTAAATTTTCCAATATAATAAATTATGCTAGTTATAACATATTTCAACGAGTTTCTGACCACATGTGCCCAACCGCATCGATTTCTTTGTGGTGAATAACTTCTGAATATTTATCGTAATGTCTACAAGACATACACGATGATGCTGCATGAATTACAATAATCGGATAAGAAGTCGTAAATAGTTGTATTTGACTAATGGCTTAACTTCTGAAAGGTAGCAATAAGATTTATTAGAAGCATGATTTACTTTGCATTCACTAGATCAATGGGTGCTTTCTTGATTTTTTAAGATTGAAATTCAGAGGACTATTTAGTGATTGATTTAGTATTTTAGTTTAATTTAGGGGCATTGTACGAGTACAATATATTGTGCAGCATAGTGAACAAGTTCAACAAAAATTTTGTATTTCATATCGTGAATAGTTAAAATACACTCTGGAAAATCAGAGCCATAATATCCAGAGTTTTTATTTTAGGCTTTATTTTCCAGATCTATTTAACTATGTACATTTCATGATAAATCATTCTAATGTTTTTTTTATTTAATTATTAAAAATGAATATTTAATTCAACCAAAACAAATGAATTTAATAAACAAATTGCAAAAAAGTATAATTGCTTTGGCTTGAAATGAGTAGTAGATAAAATACCTTGATGACTGGAACAAGACAAAATATTGACTTATTGACTAATTGGCTTCTGTGGTTAAAACACTTTCAATCTTGCAAACAATTTATATTGCATATTGATAGTACACAAAACATAATTGTGCGGTTTAAATCAAAAGCTTCGTCTAAATCTATAAGACGTGTTTTTCTAAGAGTGCGTGATTGTTTTTTTCTTCCTTAAGAAAGTGTTCTTACTATGTATAGATTTCTTAAACAAAATGTGTAATTAAATATAATCATACAATAATGGACATATTCATTAAATAATGTTACGTCGCAGATTTTGTGATTTTTCTTTTATATGTTTGTTTTTATTTTTCGATTAATAGCAATTAATGTTCGAAAGCAATAATGCATTAGTTTAATAATTTATAATAGTTTTAAAATTTTCCTATCATTTGAATATTTATTTAAGAAGAATATAAAAAAACGTGTCAAATTTTAATGAATTATTTCACAAGATAATATATAATTAATATTCGCATTTAATATTTTTTAATTGTATTAAAAAAAAAAAACTTTAAAATTTTATGATATCTATTATATAAAAATAAGTCGGGGGTTCCTTCCTGACGATATAACTCCAGAACGGACAAAACGATTTCGACGATTTTGCATTCGTTGGAAAGGTCTTGGACTCCGTGAGCAAAGAAAATTGAAGAAAGATTTCAACAGAAAAGCGGAAAACACTTTTTCTTTTTTTACATACAGCGTCATCTCTGATACTTAGCATGTACTACAAACTAATATTTTTGTTTGACTGCTACTCATTTGTTTGATAGCTACTCATTGTTTTCTGCTCAGTTAATTTCATGTGACAAACCGGCATTGTCTTCACTGTGAAATTGTGCAAAAAAGTAAAAAAAAACAGTTATTTGTTTCCCGATATTTCAATTGGAAACCATCAAATCAGTCACGTGTATTGTGCAAATTTTTATTCAATTTCAACAGCAGGCAATTTTTTACTTCATCTTTTAATCACCAAACGAAATGTTACATGAAACCATCTGGTGGTGAAACGGAGTTCGCCCGGTTTGCTAGTTTGACATATAAAAGATTTGACATTGTTTAAGAAATTTTGGATAATTATATACATTATATTATATTCGGTATGTTTTGCGGCGTAATGTGTAAGCGCACTGCCTCGTGTGAATGGGGTCCTGAGTCCGAACAGCGCTCTGGATAGCTTCATATAATGCAGTAGTAATAGCAATTTTTACTTGAAAATATAAATCAAAACTATATTTTTATGTTGTGTGAAAAGATACTGGAAAATCTCCCAAGCTATTATTCTCTAATTCGAGTTTGAGTTCAACTCAGGTCGCAAACTTGTCTTAGGGCAGTACTACCCATTATTATTTCTATTATATTATGTTATATTTATTTCGATCGAGTTACTTTTTTGCTTTGAAAATTAATCGTTTCTTATTTATATGTGCAAGTGAGAGATTCCACAATAACTATGCCAAGATCGTGTGAGAACTCGCAAAAGGAGTCTTCATTATATTATTATTCATCGAAAACATTGTTCCGTACGCTACCGGAGAAATGTGACACTAATTGCAAGTGAAACTTCCTATGAGTATTTTTTTCCTTATAGTCTGGGACCGATTCACATTCGAACTACACGAGAATTATGAATTTTTCTATTCGCACCTATCAGTAGATTAATTGCTATTTACACGAAAAGAAATCTGATTAAATCTGTTTAATGAATAATTCGAGATTAGGATAGATTTCATATTTGATCAAAGAGCTAACAAATTAAATATATATTTTCGTTCATTTTTTTATTTATTTTATTTAAGTATTTTAAATATATGTGATATTGATTACACAGGTAGAGGATTCAAGAAAGATTTATATGAAAATTTTAATTTTGTTATTTTATATCTTTGCTACTTTTTGAAAAACTGCGTTGATTTTGTAATATATATTCAATGCTCTTGTCTTCTTCATTTAGTATTTACACTATATCTATATATATATCAGTTCATTTTTCTCTTGTATATTACAAATTATTTTTGCTTATAAGCTTCCAGTAGCAAAAAGTTTTAGCAATATTAATTGAGATATTTTAGTTTTCTGAATATTACAAAAAAATAAAGCACGGAACAAAATTTTGAAACTTTTAAATTGCGAATGTAAATTTAAATAGACATTTTTATATTATGTAATCCATATGATTATCATAAATATATTTTATTGTTACATACTCTAAATAGATAAATTAGATACGCATTATTGATGGAAAATAAAACATTTCAACTTTCTACATCTATTTTATAATATGCTGTTATTTCACTCTGGTCGAATTTGCCTGACAAATCAGATTCGTCATTTATGGATTAGCATACTGGTCTTGAAGGGTCATTTTTTCTATAAAATTTTAATCACAGACATAAAGTTCCAAATTTATCAAACATGGTCGTTGAAAACGTTGAGCTGTATAGAATCATTATTTGTTTTCTTAAGGAAATTAAATGCTATTTTTACTTCATTCAAATTATTTAGTGTTTTTTGTACAAGAAGAACCACAAGGCACAATATGTGAAAAACTGATGGTTTATCATATAATAAATAGCAATTGAAAATTTATAGCAAAGACAGTTTCATAAATGAATTTTAATCGTTTTAAAGTAAACAAATGGGGTAGTAGTACTGCCCTAAGGCAAAGGTCCGTGAGCTGAGTTAAACTCCAACTCGATTCAGGGAAGAATTAGTGCGAGTCGCATTTCCATTTCACACCAGTGAGCTAATTTTCAATTAATTTATTTAAAAAATAGTCCTCTCTAAAAATTATATTATGAAAGCGAGTTTGTCAATTCAGTAAAAAATATAACATTGGAGTAATTTGCTGGAACCGGTTACATGAATAATATTTCTCTTATTTGTATTTGACAACTGCAGAACAATATTGTGATATGGATCGCTTCACTAATGAGCGATTGTAAACGAAAGTTATTTATGGGTTTGAAATGCTTGTAATATCTGTTTCTTTGTCATAAACAGATTCACTTTTCAATGACCATTGAACCACAAATTTGCTCGGCATATTAAATAAATTTACCATCATACCCGGGCGCCCAATGAATGGATTAGCATCCGATTTAGACATTCTAAGTACTACCGAAAATTTCGAAAAATTTGACTTTTCTTTTGCAACTCCAGTTTATAGTATATTTTAGGTAAATCAATAAATAAAATTCTAATAAAATTTTGAAAACAGTTTGCTTTAGAAACTAAAGTTTTCAATAGTGATAGTTCATTATTTTTGCTCAATAAGTTGTGTGAGAATAATTCATATGCTGTCGTGCCGCGATATGTACTAGAAGTTGTAGCAACAATTTATCATTAATTCAAATTTGATACATTTTCAAATGACTATTTACCGCCCACTGCTTGTTTTTAAATGTTCTAAAATTGTATATCCATCTTGGACACTTTCAAATAATAACAATAAGTCTTATGCAGTGCTATCTTGCTTTTTTCTATTTATACAGGTTCTCTGGATTTTTTTACGTATTTTTACCAAGCCATGTAATTCTATTTTAAATTTCTGGGTGCAATTTTCTATTGTTTCATCTCCAAATTGTGTTCAGAAAAATATTTAACATTAACACAGAATGTTGGATCACATCCTCAGTTTTCACTAATTATAAGATCCTTGATCATTGTGTGGGGTTAACATCTCAGATTATCTCAGAGTTGCTTATTGATCTATTGAATAAAAATCAAATTAGTGGTGCATGGCATCGTGCCTTAAGGCAAATTGCTGGAACTTTTCGTACCAATTTTTTTTTTTTTCTTTTTCTATAATCACTTTTTAGAACTTTGATAAAAATAGATTTTTAAGAATTTTAAAGTTTTTGAATATTTTTTTTTGAAATATTGGAATTTTTCTATTCTCTCAAATGTTTTAAAAAAATTGAACTGTTTTTCAAACCAATTGCGACACGTTAGTTGCGTAGAAACGAAATATCAAAGCGCGTTAGCGCCGCGTCGCAATCTAACGGATAAGCATCGGTACGGAACCCATAGAAATATGAACAAAATTTATACTTATTATTAAAATATCTATAAAATGTCTGATAATTTGATGTGCATATGTCTAATGATTATTTTTGTCCGCCAAATGGCTTATTTTTACTTTTTTTATTGGATCTCAGAAACTGCGAGATCTGCCTTACAAAAAATTTCGTCACTTGTTGTTACAAATAAAATGTTTTTGAGTTATTTATATCATATGGTCTGTTTTCTCAAAAACTGAATACTTGGCTCTTTTTGCCCCGTATCTTTCGAACGGCTAAACCTGCCTTTACCAAAAACTAATAAGCACGTCTTCTTCTTAATACAAATCGAATGTTTTTTGAATTATTTAAATGGTTGATCCGTGTTCCGAAAATCGTCAACGAAAATTTGTATCGGCACCCTCACACATGCATCAATTTTATTAAAGCTATGCCAAAATGTTCAGAAACCTTTGAAACCCAAAAATTAATAAAAAATAAATATTTTAAAAAAATATTAAACTTATTTTATGTATTTAAAATTATTTTTAACAGATTTGTTTTTGATTTTTGTGAAATTTGGTTTTGACCATACCAGCAGATGGACATTAGAATTATATTGATTATGTTTTATACTAAGTTTTAAGTAACGAATTGTAAATAATTTATTAAATCATTACCCTCCTAATTAATCTTATGACATTATCATTTTTGAAATTCTAATAAGTCCTGCGATTTCTATCAACGCACCTTTCTTTTATTGTCTTATTAAAACTTTTAGTCGCATATGTGTGGTTATCACGTACCTGTTTTTCTATGATATACGATAAGTGTCACAGTTTCGCGTGGTTTCTAGCCACTTTAAAGTCAATATAAGGCAAATAAAATTGATATTATTGAATCCGAATCGTTGAAAGTTATAATCAATTTAATGTGTAACAAAAACTAAATATTATCCAGCCATAATTTCGAACAATGGCATTCTTGAGATGCGAGATGTAGTGAATGCGCATTAACACATTTATAGCAATTCGTTTTGATGATTTTGTGTAATGATTATTAATTATCTATAAGAGAGTCTGTGTACTCAGTCAGTAGAGCAATTTTATTGACAATGGCTTTGAAATATGTACTACCATTATAATGAAACTTTCATGTGTATTCATAGGTTTGTAGACACACCAAGTCGAGTAAATTTGAGTGAATGAGGTAGGTCGAGTAAATTTGAGTGAATGAGGTAGGTCATTCACAGTTCATAAATTTATTACAACTTGTTGATATAATTGTAATATATTTCTATTGTGCATATTTAGTTTTTCTGACGAATAAGATTTTTGAAGTAAAACTTCTTTAGACGCGTAGGGTGTAAATCTGTACAAATGCAACTTAAATTTTGATTTAATGAAAAATGCCTGAATCAGAAGAATATTTTGCCCTGTTACTTAGAATTTATTTCTATATTATTCGTAGTTTCTATAAATCTTTGAAGTTATTGAAATGGAATATATTTTTAGACAAAACAGATTTTACAGCTGTTCAAAGAATGAGATTATATCGCCCGCGAAAAAGTAAAAAAATTAATATCAGTCAATGAATGCATGTTAATTTTAATTACATGAAGTTCTCCAAACACAATTAATACATGATAAGTGAAGTTGCGAAAACAATATTTGTTTAGGCGTTGTTTAACATAAGCCACTATGTGAACGAATATTATAGAAGTTATTAATCAGCAATTACTTTATTTCTCTAATAAAGGTTCATTTCTAAATGCTAATTACAATGACAAACCGATCATGTCATATTTGAAGTATGACTTTAATTACATTGTTTTTAAATATTATACATATTTTTAATGCTATTATAAATATATAATTCATAATTAATCATTATATAAATGTGTATAATAGTTGACACTGAAAAATATGTGCATCACGAGTGTTACCATATTAGTAATAATAAACATTATTCAAAATTGTTATATGATGTATTTATTTTTACTTAAATGCCATCTTGTACAGTAGCAAATAAGTTCTACTTCAATCGCGTGTGAACCTTACGCGCAAACTTTTTTTTATAGAGTATTACTCATGAACAACCCTTTATAAGTTCTTCAGTTCAACATTTGTAATTTTGGCCCAGCGGTGGCGTAATCAGTTCGACTAGCATAAACTCTTCCCTGGTTTACTGGTTTAGTGGTTCGATCTCATCCACCATGGCCAAATCCAACATCAGCCAACTTTTATGTTAATTTTCACTAGATCATAGATCTCAAGGGAAAATCGACCCTATCTTAAATTAATGTTGTTAATCTCTTCATTCTAAATATCACTTTTTAATATATTTGTCACATATTACAATAGTGTCCCTCAAAATTCGCGGATAATTTTGAAACTCCTCCAGAATTAATATTCTTCCAGCATATGCAAAAAACATTCGTACATCTCTTTATAAACTTTTGTTACAATTCGCAACTTTCGAACTTACATTCTTTGTTACTTTTTTAATATTCTTCTATACCACTAACTTTCCGATTGGCAATTTTATACAAAAGAAAGTATAATCATTTATTAGCAATTCTGGTAACATCCACCGATTCGTACGCGTAAAAGTTTGAAGTTTACCTCACAGAGGACAAATACATCGTAAATAACTCGGGCTGAATCCTGATGAGGTCATTATGCAAAATGTCGAAACATATGGACGGCGTGAAAGAGTACTTTTCTAGAAAACGAAAGTGAGACGTGTTTCGATTTTCGATTTTTGCCTTCATTATGCACGCATAATTTACCATTGCAATGCCCGAGAGAATGTACATTAGTAGACGATTGTCACAATACAAATCGATTTTTGTTTATTGTTTTAACGACTTTTTTTTATTAACTGAGGTAGACAACTTACACGAAAATAATTCTTTATTTTGATATTACTTAACAGATTTACTTTTGATATTACTTAATTATAAATATTTATTTATCATATTTTAACAGCCATCAGAACTTTGCGTCTTATAAGCTGTGCTGAAACTTTTCCTTGCGTCATATTTTTAGATCCATATTTGATCCATATTATTCAATTTAGAGCAGAAAAGCCCGGAAAGGGGTGTTTTTACTTGGAAATATGTTTAAGACCTATATTCCCACGTGCAAATTGATATCGCTACTGCTCGATATCAGGATTATAAAAATTTTGAACTAAACTTTTAAATTGTTTGAAAGTAAAACGTTCAATCTTTGAGAAATATTTTCTCATACTATTCTATAACTTCAAAATTGCACTATTTATACAAGTCTACTCCTATTTGGCCCTACCTCAAATGTGTTTGACAAAGTAATTATTCTAAATTATAGTACAATTATTGAAGTTCACATACTAGAGAAAAGAGTGAGAACCAAAGATCTTAAACTATTAAATAAATGAAAAGAATTTTTTTATATTTTTAAAACGTTAGATGGTTTTTGGGTTTTACTAGGTGAAATTATATGATGCAGGTTATTTTTTATAGTTTCTACAAAAGGTGTTTTTGTACGTGTTTTTGTTTTATTATATTGGCTATGAAGGTGACAATCTTCATGGCATTGAGCTTTTATACGAGATGGTTGCTATCTGCGGTAGGAAGGGGGTAGCGGATAGTTTAATGCGGACTAACTTCTAAAAGTAAAGTTCGCGAAATATGTTATAAACATATGTTTAATAAATAATAAATAAATATATCTTCGTTCATTATAACAAATCAATGAATGTAATAGCTGCAACAAATATATAATATACAAACATATCAGTGTATATACAGTGCAGAGCTACAAGGGTTAAATTATAACCCAACAACCTGAGTTATCGAAAGAGAGTTTTAATGAATTTCATAACTACGTAACGCACATACAAAAGGTTTTGAAACAAATTCAAATTATTACCTCAGGAAAATTATTCCCTCAGGCAAAAAAGCATTTTTGAAAATACAAATTCTATAATATTATAT
Source organism: Ctenocephalides felis (assembly GCF_003426905.1). Lineage (NCBI taxonomy): Eukaryota > Metazoa > Arthropoda > Insecta > Siphonaptera > Pulicidae > Ctenocephalides > Ctenocephalides felis. The sequence goes on along the minus strand of NW_020539725.1, from coordinate 39,547,857 downwards.
AAAAAACATTAGATACTTCTATGAATCAAATTTGTAATCAACTTCTAATTTTTGGTCAAATCTGTTTTTAAATGTACAAAATATATTTCAAAACCGTATTATTAACTTCCCGTAGGGCAAGTTATAGTAATCGCAAAAAAATCGAAAATGAAAATTTTTGCATTTCTCGACGTTTCAAAGGTTTCTGAATATTTTGGCATACCTTAGAAAAAATGGATGTGTGTGTGTGAGTGTGTGTGTGTGTGTGTGTGTGTGTGCGTGTGTGTATGTATGTGCGGATACAAATTTTCGTCGACGATTTCGGGAACACCGATCAACCGATTTGAATAATTCAAAAAACATTCGATTCGTATTAATAAGAAGACGTGCTGATTAGTTTTTGGCGAAGTCAGGTCTAGCCGCTCCGAAGATACGGGGCAAAAAGTGCCGAAAACGGTTACTCAGTTTTTAAGAGAGCGGAGCGTCCGATTTTAATAATTCAAAAAACATTTTACTTGTATTGACAAGGTGAATAATCGATCAAATTTTCATAAAGGCAGGTCTAGCGGTTTCGGAGATCTAATGAAAAAAGTAAAAAAAATGCCATTTGGCGGTCAAAAATGATCATTAGACATATGCACATCAAATTATCAGATATTTTATAGAAATTTTAACAATAAGTATAATTTTGGTTTACATTCCTTTGGGTTACGTACCAATGTTTACGCGTTAGACGGCGACGCGGCGCTTACGCAGTTTGATATTTCGTCTTTATGCAGTTAAAGCAGTACGATCGCTTTGAAAAAAAGTTTAGATCTTACAAAATATGTCAAAATAAAGAAAACATTTTTTCAAACATTTCAAAAAAAAAAATTTAAAAAAAAAATTAAAAAAAAATTATTTTTTTTAAAAAAAGTAATTTTTTGTCTAATTGTTTGTTAAAAATCTTATTTTTTCGAAGTAAATTTTTTTCAAAAATGTTAATCGTTTTTGAAAAAATAATAATTTTTGGTACGGGAAGTTCCAGCAATTTGCCTTAAGGCACGATGCCTTAATTGCCTTAAGACAGAATTCCACTTACAGCTAGTTTGAATTAAAAATAGTATTTATGAAAATAGGATCTATGCAATAATTTAATTCTAAAAATCACATCAGTTTTTGTTTAATTGTTGTTGTTCAATTTTTTTTTTTATTTTTTACCAAATGCGACTAGTTTTATTCATCACAACATTATTGATTTTGATTTATTCTCCTCATTGGCGCCTAGGAAATAATTTAGTATTCTACAATAATAAATATTTACATAATAATTTCACAAATATCTGCGCCTATTATTATAATGTAATACTCTGAAATGGATCAGAAATAGTCACATGCGCACCAGTACTACGCGGTTTGAATAAATCATTTCAATAAAACGTGCTGCAATATCGAAAAAAAAGAAAAATTATTTATAACTTTCCATTGATCTGTTTTTATAATGCTAGCATATTTTAAGATAGCATCTGTGTATAAAGATGATATTAATATTCTCTATAAGAAGACATTGATAAAATATTAATATTGTGCAGTTGTACTTATATAAGCAAAATGATATTATAAACGTTCTTATTCCGAAAATATATTTCTTTTAATTAAGAAATAAAGATTAGAAGCATATATTAAAAGTATCGTAATAATTTTTTTCTATTTATATATTATTTTCATATCTCAGTCAGACAGGGGTATTTGGTATGAGAGATAATTTTTTTTTTATTTCACATATTTTATTTCAAATAATAAATCTCAAAACAATCATTCATAATCAGAAACGTATTTAATTAAGCTAATTAGTCTAAAATTGTTCTGTTTATATAATATTTTATAATTAGTATAAAATTAGTCTGTTTATACTAAACTTAATAATAGGAATATGTAGTTAAAAGTTAATCTATACATTTTTTCATCTCTTCGTCAGATTTGGTATCACTATTAATTTTTCTTCGATAGAAGTATGTAGTAAATAGTAGCCTTTCTTCAATATTGAAGTTACATTTCCTTAAATATTTCATAATCGTGATTAATATCGTTTTTTGTTTTTGATAAAAATTATATATAAATTTTCTATAACTACTTAATTTATCGACATCAATAACATAATAAATTAGTTAACAATAGTGATATTGTTGATTACTTGAAATTTTTGATACTAATTTCTTTTTACCAGTAGTATACACCAACTTTCTTCGAGCAATAAAGCTCTGATTAATTGATCTTGAGAATGAATAAAAAAAACTGGATCATTATCTTTCGTGTGAAGTGAATTTCAAACAAAAACTATATGGATTTTGTCTCGATAGTTTTTTTTTAAATCACGGTTATATTTAAATGTTCGAGTTGTATATCTCAATTGACATGAAATTGTTTAGATACGTATAAATGTACGATAATTAATTCATATTTGATTCTGGTTTATGGTTATTTGGATAAAAGATGTACAGCATGTACTTGACTGTTTTTTAAGTAAATATTGGATTGGATTTTTAATGTTTATAACTAAATTTTATGAGATTGGTAATTCTTTCGGTTTCTATGTAATAATAACTGAATATTTGGTTCATATTGTAACTAGATTCAGAGATGTGGAATGTGAGAAAATGTAAAAAATCAAAATCAAATGCTTTTACAATATTATGTTACAAAATTTGTCTTTTGAACTTACTGATCTTATGCGGTAATTAAAGAAATAGAAAATTATTATTCACATTTTTATAAGAAGTTACTGATGTTTTAGACTTACAATTTCTATCTGAAAGCACGACATTAAGCAATGTCAACGAGTTTTCAATATTACTACTTATATTATTGTAAAATTGCACATTTGAAGATTATAGAAAGCCATTACATATGGACTTCATTGCCCATCTTATATACCTCAATGACTAAACATAATTTGTAAGCAGTTCAATAATTTAGAATGATCACATGCAGATAAATCATAATTAACGATAGTTATTTTGCATTATTTGTAACAAATTTAATTTAATTTTATTTTTCTTTTAGAAATTAAACCGTTTCGAATAAGTTCTGTTCAAATATTATATGTTAAAGACACATTTGCTACGACCAAATAATTAAAATAATTTATAAATGATTGGAAATTGGTTTATTGATTGTCTTATGTTTTTGCTCTCATCAGTATATTCTTGGACCCAAGATTTTAGTTATCTATCAATTTCATGATACTTCTTGTTTGTCTGAAATATATATCCTTTAAATTTAAAGTTGTTCTAACACCATAGGTAATTCTTTTTTTTATTTGCCATAACGAATCAAACAGGCCTTTTGTTTTATAATAAAACTTTAGCACGACTAGACAACCATGAGATTCGAAACTTTTTATGGTATACTTTTTTCCGTAAATCGAGCTCTGTTTTTCGTCATTGACAAAAATATATCATTTGCTATGCTATTTTTCCTTCTTAATTCAATTAGTTATGTACTTGTCATGCCAATTTATACACTAAATCTGTACCATATTAATGCTGTTTTTCTGCATCAAGATCATCGATTTTAGTTACATGGGAAAAAATAATCTAGATCATTTGCTTTTTATCACATAGTGTTTTACGAAGTTGCTCCAAAATTTCCTTTACTTTCATTTCAAGATCAATGTTTATTACTTCTACTGGTTTTTAAAGCTTAGAGCGATTTATGAGAGTACAAACTTAAATTGAATTTGAAAAAAAACTGGTGAATGATTGAGTAATTAATTGATTTGAGGAACCAGCCTCATTCATTCATTCCCGAATTTATATTACTACTGAAATTATATTTTTTATTATTAAAATCAGGTTTAAAGAGTTGATACACACTCTAAAGAGTTCCTTCAAAATAAGAAACGGGCTTCAAATATTTCATTTACATAATGTTTATGACTCTTTAAATTGTCACAAATTACTATCACGATAATCTTTATATTGTGTTATTTTTAAGAAAATTTAAATTTTTTCTACTAACTTCATATAAATATTTTTAAATGTTTTTGGTATGAGTCAAAAATAGCAAAAGCTAGAGAGCTAAAAATTATTATAAATATAATGTAATATATTTCACATGCATTTTTGGACTTCGCATCATTTGTACAATTTTTTTTGACAATTTAACTTTCGAGACCTTTTTTAGTCCAGTCCAATTCAACCTATAATTTGTTTAAAAGTTAGACTTCTTAAAATTTTATCAAACTTATAAAGTAATTTTTATCAGAAATACTAAATATAACAAATAGTTTAAATTTCTTTAAACCGTTAAATTTTAATTATTTATCATATTTTTGAGATTGAATAATATAGTGTCTATCACGCATTTGCTCCTACTTCTGATTTTTATTGCATATTTTATTATTATTACATATTTATTGACGATAAAATGTTGATTAAAATTGTTATGTCGTATTTTATATGAGTGTTTATTATGAATCGTGCCCTAAATTTTTAAACCAGATATTTTTTAATTTGAAATAGTCAGAAGTAAATTACCACAACGAAATTCCAGTTCGCAAATATAATAAAAAAATAGTTCATCTACATGAAACTGTTTTTATATATAAATAAAATGAATATCAATTTAGGGATATGTTTAAGAGCTTGCTCATATACACACATATACAAAGGACCATTAGGGTGGTCCTTAATATGGACATTTTCGAATTTCCTTGCTCCCAAGGGCTCAAATGGTTCCAAATTGATAAAAAAACAATTCGCTGAAAGTTTTAGCTCTTAATATTTTCTTTTAGAGCGCAATTCAATCAAAGTTTTGTATTGAAATAAAATGAAAATTTTTTCAAACATTTAGCAGTTTAGCAGAGTTGAATTTTCAATAAAAAATGACACGAATTTTTACTTTTAATTCATTTGTTGCTAAGTTATACCTACATTTTTTTTTTAATTTTTAAAATTTTCTCCATGCTATTTCCATACGAAGTTTGATTGAATTGCGCACTATCTAAAAGACAATATTAAGAGCTAAAACTTTCAGAAAATTGTTTTTCATCAATTTGGAATCAATTGAGCCCTTGGGAACAAAGAAATTCGAAAATGTCCATATTAAGGACCACCCAAATATAATATATATATATATATATATATATATTACATTAATAATGTAATTAATGTGGAAAATACTCACTACCTATAAGGAAAAACCAAGCAAAATATTAAGCAGGAAGATACAGTGATAAACGTACTCAATCGATTTTTAAAACAATATTTTAAGACTTATTTAAAAGTTATCCTTAAAGAAGACTTTGTTAGTCTTATATCGAATGAGCAAATCAGAAGATCTAAATTTAATATTATATTTGAAGTTATTGAATTCAGTAATGGTTCTACATTTGTACATTTGTACCAATATGAACTGAAATGAAGCAATCATTAAAACTATAAAAAAAACACGTTAAGACTAGAATTTTTACTATTCCGAATCATATAAAAAATATTGTAAAAAAATATCTATGTATTCCTAGGTCATTACGCTGAAATGAACAAATGAATAAAAAATGTAAAAAATATAAATAATACCTTCAATAGTCCCATAGTTGCTTCGATATTATTTATTCACAATAAAAACGTACCAAAAAGTTTGAACAATTTTATAACGAACTACACATCTTAAAACACAAATTTCTTAGTTCTTGTTTTACTTATTAAAAATAATAAGTTAAACAAACACTGCACTGAAAAATATCCTTGAACTTGTTAGAGCTTTTACACTAACTACTTCAGCGGAGCAATAAAGAAAAAATTAAAAAAAAACGATAAATCACATTAAAATATTCTTATACCATTTATTCAGATTTTTTTTAACTATTACTATTGTGTTGAATAATATTTTTTTCCGAATTAACCCTATGTTACCACTTCGGTGTGTGTCGGATAAATGCTGCAAAACCCAAAGACCATCTCGTATATATGAGCAATGACCCACATCAGCGTCTGATTGTTAGAACGTCTTCCATTTCTTTAGTTCGTATGACGCTATGGGACTCTTTCACACCTCACTGCCGTTCTTGAGTGGTGGATGTCAGGTGCTTACCTGTACCTGAGGATTTAAGGAAATCAATCAAAAATGTTTTTGAGAGCTACCCCTCAGAATTCCGTACCTGTCCAAAAATAAGTTCGAGGAATTGTGCTTTGTCATTTTAAATATTGAGAAATCTCTATAATATTATGGTTATATTACGCAAACTTAAAAAATAAATATTTAAATTAAATAATAATTTGAAACAGGAGCACATACAACACTTTACACTTTACTTTTCGACATCCAAAAAAAAAATAATAAATATATATATATATATATATATATATATATATATATTGCAATTTTATTTGCCAATTCTTGTCACAAATAAGGGCGTTTTCATATCAATAATTTCATTTCTGAATTTTACTATAAATTTTTTTTGATGGTCCAAGTTTTTAACTACCAAGTTTTTAATTTTGGATTTTGAAAGTTTTTATCATTGGAAGCATTACACCATCGATATTTTTGTCAAATGATATTTTTGCATACCAAAATTTTGGAGTTTTAAAAATATTGACTATGGAAATGTTTAACTATTTGCCATGTCAATCATTTATGTCTGACGATAAGAAGTTCTACATGAGCTTCGTCAGCCACAAATAATTTACATGGCAATTAACTTTTTAAATAGTTAAACATTTTCATATATATATTTTATATTTTTAATTACCTAAATTTTTAGTATGCAAAAATATCATTTGACAAAAATATCGATGGTCTAATGATTCCACGATATGAACGATATGAAGTTCTAAATGAGCCTTGTCAGACATGTAAATCCAGGAATTTTGTCAAAAAAATTATTTTTTATATACAATAAATTTTCTTGATACTTTTTTTACCTAAATTATCTAATAAAGTAAGCGTAGCCCATTTGAATCTTACACATGCCATCGAAATATTTTTCTACCTAATTTCTAAGAATTTCTAAGAATAACTTAATTATTGAAATATTAACTAATTTTTATTACAACGTGGTTAATTAAATAATATTCGTATAATTTATCTAATACAGAATTTTATTTTTTGCCTAATTTTATATATTTTCTTGTGAAGTATATATGTTTTACGTAGTCAGTATTATATAGCCATTTTTACTCCATTGCATTTAAAATTATATTAGCAAAATTTATGATTTTGAATTATTTCTAAAAATAAAAAAAATCTAATATTTTCTATTCACATTATTATTTCCCTAAATAACTTGGATTTATTGTGTAATTTTTATCATTATTCATTTAGTACTCCAGATTTTTTTTAAATAGAATTTATTATTATCTTCTTAATTAAAATATTTTAATTATCATTTTTTTTAGATATTGATTTTTTAAATATCATTCTGATTGCTTTGTCTGGATGCTAGACATTTCTTCTGGTTTATGATTCTATTGTCTGCGCTAGATCAAAGCATCAATCACCTTTAGGCAAACAACAATATGTCATAATTTTCTTCAACAGGTACGCAAGTTTTTATTTTGTAATGCATTTTATTATATTTTTTATTTTTATTATACGGTTATAAATGCTATTGGTTATATAATATTAGTATTAGTATCATCATTAGAGCGGGATGAATATTTTCATTTATTTTTTCATAGATACATCTAAATCTGGCGTTTTTATAAAGATTGGGGAATAGATTTTATTACAAATGTAATATCGCGGCGTGATCATAAATGACCATTCTAATAGCTTAGCTTATAATATCCTAATATTATATCAACTCCAAAACCAAAAATGAAACAAATTTTCTAATGACCTATTTGGTTGAAAACATCTTTTTGTTGGTAGTATACAACAAGATAGATGACATATTAAAACAAGCATAACTATAATCATTTTTACATAAATTATTGTGATCTCTTACTAAAATGTATCTGTATATACGACTATAAATTAAGTCAGCCTTAGCTATATTTTTAACTCAATATCTGCTCTCGTAATCAAAATATAAACATAAAATTTCGGCAATATTCGAATAAATATATCTCAAAGTCAAATATGTCAAAATGGTTTTGTAAAAATACATTCTGAATACAAAACCTTATATTCAATTCTATCACCTGTCATGTGTTGACTTGATCGAATAAAACAAAATGTAACGTTGAACAAACTATATCTGCTGGTGATATATTGACAGAAATATATATTTTTCTTGTACATGTTATAAAATAGATGATATATGAGCTAAATTTGCTGACGAAATTTTTTGTTGTGTAGTATTTCAACGGAAAATAATTACTATTTATTGTTAATTTTAACTAGCTATATAAAACATATTAAAAGAGATAATCCTTAACACTTTTCTTAATTTCTAGGCAGAACCCGATATCTTCCTACCATTTTTGCTGTACTATTATACTTTTATAGTTACATGTTACAGTTATATCGTTGTTATAGTTCAAATTTTTACTATAAATAATAAAATCATTTCATAAATATAGAAAATTTTTCGAAGATGTTTGCTTTAGAAGAAAATCCGATTTGCTAATTTTATGTTTTCTCGATGTTTCATGTCACTCTGAGTCGTTGAGACCCCAAACTTCGAAAAAGTATGTATGCTCGTTTCTTGGAGCCGATTATTGACCTTGATTCAAAGTTTGTTCAAAAAGCAATATTGTATTTATATGAAAATTAAATTTACAAAATTAGTTTGTATGATAGTAAAAATAATTAATTAAATTTTCTTTGGTAATGTTCAGTATCAAATTGAAAAGTTTCCAGATTTTCCAACAATGTTTAAGTAAAATATTGACATCTATTAGCAGTATTTTACGTTAAAACGTTTAAATGAAAATTTGTTGTGTAATATTATCCGTACAATCTTTATTCATTAGAACTTCTAATATTTGCTTAAAAGCTTTATGATGTTCAAAAATTGCTCCTAAAAGCTGCGTAAACCATTACGATTATGTTCAACGTTCATAATAAATACTTATCTACAAAGATTTTTTCTCTTTTTGTCTTATATTATCTGTGCTATATAATGTATTCGATTTCATATTATATCTTTTACTCTTCATTAAAATATAATTATTGAATGCCCTTAATCTAAATTATGTAAAATTAAAACAATTTGGTGTCTTTGCTTTTCTTATATTATTAAACTGTTAAAATTAATCAGGATATTTCACTTCTTACTAAAAACTATGTATCAAATTTGATTTGAGTTTAAGCATTTCATATAGGGACAGATTCTGCCGCATAATAGAAAAATGTTATGCAAGGCCAAGTTACGCTCCAATATCCATTCAATATGCTACTGAATCATACTGAATACTGTCAAAATGCCATGTATTTGCTGTACATTCAGGCAGTTTTACACATAAACTGCAACGCTACTCGTATGTTATGAAGCTGTGTCAGAAACATCCTGTTATCTAAGATCGTTTTTTGACATTGGTGCGGCTTCTAGGTTAGGTTTTCTACCTGATAACCTGAGAAATACGCCTGACTGCACACGAACTACATGGCTTCTATCAATTTTTAGTATGGAAAGTTCTTCATCACATCGCCTTACTATAATATTTTTCTATTATGCGGCAGAATCGGTTCCATAATTTAGTGAAGTAGGTTTCAACTTCTAATAAAAAATAATTTTTAATTTCTTACTTCTGTCGCATATATTATTTCAAAAATTCAAAGCAAACAAAATAATATAATATTTAGAGCAGTTACTCTTAACAATATTATAATAACTAACGATTTGAAAACGTATCTTAAGCAGCTTTTAATGTGTTGTTAAATCTCGAAATAATATTTTCAAAATAATATTGCACATCTATAAATTTTTGTGTCTATTAATATTTTTATTACATTTGTGAAACGCATTATCGTTTGACTAAAACATTTGTGTCGTTTATATTATGTTGAAAATAGTTGAATTTGTTTACAATGGAATATTTGTATTGAAGTTAAATTTGGGAAAATAACTAACTTACTGTCTAGATTATAATTTATGTGATATTTGCGATGTATTGATAAATATTTTGCTTAAAACATAAACAACGATTTGAATGCTATTCAAAAATAGATCCTAGTTTATTTACGATATTTTTTGCACGATTTTCCAATATTGGCTTGATTACTTCTACACAAATTTTATAAATTTTAAAATTAATAAAATTCAAGGAATTATTTTTTATTATTTGAATTTCTCAAGATAAAACTTAAGTTGAATACATCTAAGAACTTGTGAGACTTTCGACTTTTTTTATAAACTATTTGTTTTTTTTCGAGAATTCTTCTTTTTCATTATCTTTTAAAATGTACTCTGAAATATAATTTTTTTTCAACGTATGAGATTTAAACGATTTTCCTTATGCTGAATGATCAAAATAAAAAATCAACGAATCTACTGTAACATCTAGTATTTAAATTTCTTTAAATCCTTTGTATGTTTATTAAAAATCAGCACGAATTTTTAAAATAAAATAAAATACTTTTATTTTAAAAAAAAGTAGATACCAAATATTGTAAATAGTTTTACATTCCAAATAGGATTTGTTTGAGCTTTATTTGAACTTCAATTGATTGTTTACAATTATTCGAGGAAATCGTAGAGATTAAATAATACAATTTAAACATAAGTGCTTTCAAATAATTATATATTTTCAGTATAAAATTACAATTATAAGCTTCTTTACTTCAAATATACATACAAATTTTACACAACACAAGATAAAGTCATGATATAAAATAAATATTAATTTTACAACTGGATAACATATAAAAACTTATTATTACATTAATTTATAAACTTATATATATATATATATATATATATAATTTAAGTATTATTAAATATTTTGATCTCGAATCTGCGTATATTTGAACAAAATTGAAATATAGCCAAACACGTACTTGATTCTAATTTAGACTATTTATAAGGAAAATGCGTTGCAAATATTTAAGCAACATTAATTTAAATCATGGCAAATCGCCAACGAAAATTTCCTTGAGATCATTTATGACACGATCTCAGAAATAGCAATAAATGTCACAAAAATTAAATTAAATTTGATTCATTATATATAGAATTATAATTATATTTTATTTGATTTATTTCATGATATATTGAGTATTTATATAAAAACGACTAGACGTAAAAATATCTATAATATATATAACTTTCGCATTTTCTTTGTAAAAATATATAAAAATAGGCTAGTGTTAGATATGATAAATTTGGGGCAATAAGATTTTTGGTACGAGCACTAATCTTAAGAAAAAAATAATACAAATTTTAAAATTTTGCTATAGTTTGACCTATTATAAACCAATAAGTAATAGTTGTACTAAAGATTCTTTATATTTTTAATATGTTCTCATTGCACCCGTTTAATCTAGTTCAAGTTTTATAATACACAAACATCTTATAAATTTAAGTATAAAATCTAAAAATTATCACACAATAAACGCTAGTCTTTCAGAGTAAATAATATAACCCTTAAGACTTTGATTCTTAAATTAATGGTAATATCAACCACAAAATATTGGAAAAGAAAATCGTACCGCTAAATGTTTGCATATAGTTCCATGTCACCCAATTTTAAGCACCTTAATAAGAATTCTATAAATTTTTGAGGCATTCAATTTATAAATCAAATTTTCTATCGTTATTGAAATGTGTCAAAAATATAAGCTATTTTATTTTCTTATGATTTTTTATAAACTAAGTTTTTTCGACGTCCATATAAAAATCGAAGTACGTTTAAAATATAATGTTCATGATAGCATAATGAGGTATCTATACCCCTTTGAAAGTTCTGAAAATGATATCATAAGAAAGTTATTTTACAATATTTTTTTTTTAGTTTAAATTAAAATACCCTTAAAGATCCGTCGTCCTCATCATTCAAATAATTAACGTGGTTTGAAGCAGCGAATTCAGACCTTAACTTACACAAGTACACAATTGTGGTTGATATGTTCCAAGCCTTTGATGAAAAATTAACTTTTCTGTTTTCACCACAGACTCGGATTTTAGTATGATATAAAAACTATATACAAAACTAAATCTACATTTATTAAATAATATAAAACTGAGTTCTCATAATAATCAGACATCCAAGTCCCATTCTTCCTCTTCAAGTTCAGAAATCTTAACCTCAGGGAAAGTCAACTGCTTCAGTTTTCCATGAGCACGAGGTAAAAGCGGATTGTTCCTCAGGTCGATTTCGCGTAAAGATGGGGCGTTGCGCAATTTATCGGTGTCCACATCTGAAAATAAAAACAAAAATATTTTTTTATTATAATCTTTATTAATTTCCTGTAGGGTAAGTTATAGTAATTTCAAAAAAATTAAAAATGTACATTCTGAACATTTTGGTATACCTTAGAAAAAATGGATGTGTGTTTGATTGTGTGCGTGCGCGTGTGTGTGCGGATACAAATTTTCGTCGACGATTTCGCAAACAAGGATCAACCGATATTCTGAATAATTCAAATAACATTCGATTTTTAATGATAAGAAGACGTACTGATTAGTTTTTGGCAAAGGCAGGGCTAGCTGTTTCGGAAATACGGGGTGAAAAGTGCCAAAAATGGTCAGTTTTTCAGATAACGGAGCGTCCGATTTAAATAATTCAAAAACATTTTACTTGTATTGACGAAATGAACAACTGGTAAAATTTTTGTAAAGGTAGGTCCAGCGTCTCCGGATGCCCAATAAAAAAAATAACTAGTGGTGTTAACGTACCGCACCGAAACATTCGAGGAATATTAAATGTTTTCAAATAGATTATATTTAGCTCAGTATCTTCTAAATCGCTGCACCTGCCTTGCCAAAAACTAATCACCACTTCTTGTCATTACAAATTTAATATTTTTCAGATGATTCAAATCGGATCCTCTATTCTCTCAAAAACTCGATTTCTATTGTCTGCACTCTTTGCTCCCTGTCTCCGTAACGGCTGGACCTGCCTTTGCCAAAAAATAATTAGCACATCTCCCTATCAATAGGAATCGAATATTTTTTAAATCATTGAAATCGGTTGACCCGTGCGCCCGAAAACGTGAACGAAAAAATGCGGTCACATAAAACACACACACACGCATATACATTTTTTCTGAGGTATGTCAAAATGTTCAGAAACCTTCAAAACGTGGAGAAACGCAAAAATTCATTCTCGATTTTCGGCCCATTACTGCAACTACCTTACGGAAAGTTAAAAAATAATGCCATTTGGCGGTCAAAAATGAACATATGGACATATGTACATTGTAGTGTATAAAGATTATAACAATAAGTACAAATTTTGTTACAAATCAAGATATACAAAAAACACAAATTTTTCAAAAACGTCAAATTTTTTCAAAAATTTCAATATTTCTCAAAAATCTAATTTTTTCAAAGTTTTGCAAAGTTTTTTTTATAATAACGAATATTTTATTGATGCAGCAATGACGGATTAGGGTTATTTTCACTTGGAAACATATTGCTGTCTATACTTCCAAGTGAAAACTGTTGTCACTGCTGCTTGACAAGAGGGTGCTTAAATTATTATTACTCAATTATTAAGTTAACAGTTCAAAGGTCATATTTTATAAATCAAGAGGATTTATAAAAATATGACCTTACGTTTTGAAAAATATGCTTATTTGAATGAATGATGATGGTTTTGTTATAAATTAAACAATTTTAAATTATTACCATTTATCCAATAATTTTAAATAATGTAATTTATAAAAAAAAAATCATCATGATCAATTAATAATTAGTCATCCAATTAGTCATTATTAAAGTTCAAAATTTTAAGTTCTGAAATATACTTCCAATTTTAGATTTTATCCAAATAATGGCATATATACGAGTATATATGAATTTTTCCTACCGGCAATATGATTGTGATTTGCGTAAATCCTCGTCAATTTCGGAATTTTGAAGACAACATTTGGCAGTGCAATATAAGTGTTATGAGAAATATCCAGACGTTCCAAATTTCCAAGATCCACAAGTTCATCAGGAAGCTTTGCCATTTGATTGTGAGACAGATTCAAATCTGCAATACAATGATTAGGTTGATTCGCTTATCGACAATAATGAAATTATAATCTATTTATCTATTATTTATTACCTGTGATAAGATTAAAGTTTGTTGCGAATTTAGGCGGGATTTTCGTGATAACATTGCCGCTTAAATCGCAGGTTTTGAGCTCTGTATGACGCATCAGATGGTAGACGGCGTCTGGCACTTGCATCAGCTGACATTCTGAGAGATCTGGAATTTAAAAAAATGATTTATTGTCAAGTTTCTTGCAACATTCATTATATATATAAACATTGAACTTGAGTTTATATCATGCAGACAGCTAAGTCTTATACTGAAGATTAGCGTTCAAATAAATCTGTTATTTTAATACTAAATATTATTTACATTTCGCGGACATCGATTTTTTTAAACCTGACATAGCCCTTTGTCTGTTGTCATAAATCACATGGGAGTCGATTTGGTTGAAATATACATAAATAATATAAATATTTGTAGTCAATAATTTAGATTATAGACAATTTTCCACATTACTTATTATTTGATTCTAAAAGCTTATATATACTATATTATATAAGCTTATTGAGTTGTAAAAAATTGATTGCGAATTTAAAAAATAAAAATTTGAGTTGCTTAGTTCATGTTAAATCTAACTAGTAATAGTCATTTAAACAATTTTTTATCGTTTTTCAAAATTATTTTTTGTTCTATCTACGCATCAAAATCGCCATTGATGCGAATATACCAATTTTAAAAAGTTCAAATAATTGCATTGATTTTCAATTTTATTACATTTTTTTAAATATTGCTTTTAAGCATTTAAATGAGTTTTATATAAAATTTACCAAATTTAATTTATTAGTGTATTAGTATCAAAAGTTTAACGTTTTCTCCATATATCTGACATAATGAAACATATCAGTTTTGAAATAATTATATTACATTACCGCTATAATAATGATGCTGTATAAAACCACTAAGTATCAGTCATTAGTAATTGGATCATAATAATAGTCTACATAAAATTTTGCAATTTTGTTTTTTATACCTTGCATAAAAGTAATTGCTGTAATAATTACTTAAACTTTTTTGCGTTGAGCAATTAAATTAGTATGCGTTCTTAAGTAGTCCATTATTATTAATCGTAACGCTTTCATTAAATGCATTTGTATTAGTAATTAATAGCAAGGCTGGATGTCATTTTAAAACTAAATATACATATAATAAATTATACTTAATATATGATAATATTATATATAATATATTTGGTAATTTATTATTATTGAACCGTTTGCCCTCGAATTAAATTTGCAGATGGATATCGTACTAGGACAAAGAATGGACAAAGGGTCAAGTCTTTGATTTAAATTAATAGAGATAGCTTTCTTCAGTTTCGACTAAATAAATGCCATATTGACAAACAAGGTATGTAGATTTTCATCATATACAATTTTCTTGAAAAAATTTTTTTTAGAAAAATTTCGTTGAGTGTTCAAAAAAGTATTGGTATTTAGTGCCACAATTGATGGGTGCTGTTTTATCCTGTTTATAAGTTTTCTAATATATTTCTAACTAATAGTATATCTCAAACTAAACATGATTGAACTTAAATTATTAATATTTTATGACTATTTCTAACAAACTGAATACTTGTGTTCCCTACACAAATGTACAGAAGCTTCGCAAGAGATTATGATTAGAATCACTCAAGCACGCGGCAAAATTCTAAACTTTAATGCATTTTTATAATTCAATCGCGTATCATAGACCTATAATATCTTAGTATGTTATTTATGGAATCTATCGTTATACAAAGTTTCATCAGAATCGTCCAAAAATAAAAATCATCAGAACTGATCAATACGATTGCCAACCAATATCTTTCGAATAGTTTTTGAATATTTAAAATAGATTCAAAATTGTGGCCTAAAACGTAGATATTTTTTTTACATTTTTCTGCCAATTACAAAAAAATGGCCTAGCCGATCTTCGCAAGAAACCAACGATAGTCCTTCTAAAACAACGGTCGGTGAACTTTTTTAATCATTGCCCCAAAATATTTTTGTCTGTGTTGATATTACCCCCATGGCAAACAGAGATTTACGGATACGGACAACTAGTAACTACAGTAAATATAAATTAAAAATATATACTTTTTACCCCTAAAAAGACAATTTTCACCCCATTTGAGGTAATTTGCCCCGGTTCCCCGATTACTGTTCTAGAGATAAATCGAATGGCTTTTAAATTTCTGAACTTTGTGGCGGGAATAGCTCACTCAGTAGCGTTCTCGACTCATACGCTGGAGGAATACGGTTCGAATCTCCAGCAATACAAGAATTAAAAATATAAAAATATTAAAGTAGATTAAAAATTGTTAATTTGTAGTATACAAGAAAAAAAATGTATTGGTATTACTTCCAAATTAACAAATGAAAAAATATGTTTAGTTTAGAAGATGAGAACATATTGAGAAACAATAAGAATGAAAATTGAATGGAATTAAGGAAAGAAAATTGAATGGAAGATTAGGATATAAGAAGAGATAGTATATGTATGATGAATGTATAAAAAATATATATGTAAGAATTGTATAGAATATAATGAAAAAATAATATGAATAATGTAGGTGGCTAAAAATGCTGTAAAGCGGAGGTCAATAAAAATTAAAAAAAAAACTGAACTTTCTCCTGTTGTTTTTGAGAAAAGGTGAACTTAAGATCAAAAATCAAAATAAACAATAAGGTCAAAGGTCACACACATACTTTTTCCAAATTTGGTCTCATTCGATTCAAAATGACTTGAAACGAGAGAATAAAATTAGTAAATCGGATTTTTTCGCAAAAACATTAACATCTCCTTCGGTAAGTTAATTTTTAAAGATAATTGATTAACAGGTGTAAAACTAAATCTCAGTCTATATTTTAATGAAACTAAATCGCCCGACTAGACCTCAGACTATTTTTAGTAGATATTACGCACAGTTATGCAATTGTGAGTAAATTTTCACATAGTCTTTGTCAGAATCACGACTTCGCAAGGTGTAGAACGCAATGGGGAAACGCGTGGCGTGCATTGATATAATGTATTTATAATAATAAATTATTCATGACAGATATATTATACAACAGTTGTACGGCAGTGATTTTGTGTCATTTATGAATGAAAGTTTAAATGATCGATAGTAATTTACATCGATTTGATTACTTACTATAATAGGAAGTACAAGTTTTTTCTAAGGAAAGTATGAACATCATTAATTATTATTATAATGAATGCAAATCCATGACGAGAGATCAT